>NC_058083.1:368025851-368161646 GCF_014858855.1 Bufo gargarizans | reverse complement strand
TATTTCGGGACGGTTTCGGACGATGGGTTTTGATGTATCTGGTCACAAATTTTAGGGGATGTGGCACCAGATGAGTTTCAGGGTATACACGTTCACCCCTTCCTCAGTGGTAGACATCCCCCCTTTGGCATTCCTCTTTTATTGTGATCCCATTATTTCGTAATTCATGGACTGGACGATTGATTGAAAAAACTTCAGCTCCGATTTATAGGGTGTGTATAATTATTCGGATTGGTGTGGGATACAAAAGTCTGTTGTTAATTAATATATGATGCCCGGAAAAAATTATGTTAAAATCGATACATATTAATCAGTATTTTCTCATGGCAAATTATATGTATTAGCAGTCTCCTAGACTTATATTGTTGCATACATTTATCCTTGGTGGATCTATGTATCATAGACCAAGGATAAATGTATGCAAATATATAAGACTAGGAGACTGCTAATACATATAATTTACCATGTGAAAATACTGATATATGTATAGATTTTAACATAATTTTTTCCGGGCATCATATACTAATTAACAACCGACTACTGTGACCCCTCAGTAGTAATAAGGCCCCCATAGTGCTCTTAGTAGAAATAAAGCGGATCTATAAGTCCCTCCTATAGAGCCCCCAGTAGTAATAAGAATGCCTAATGTCCCCAGTATTTATAATGCCCCTGCAGTGCCCCCTGTAGTTATATTCCGCTGTCCACCAAACAGTCCCATATAAATAACATCGCACCATTTCTCCAGCCCCAATATACAGTCCAATATACAGTCCCATGTAAAAAACATTCCTCTCTATCTACAGCCCCCTCCAAAATACAGTCCCATGTAAACATCATCTCCTCCACAGCTGCCTTCAACATACAGTCCCATGTAAATAATATCACCCCCTCCAACATGCAATCCCATGTAAACATCACCCCCTCAACATTCAGTCCTGTGTAAATAACAATACTTCCTCCCCCAGCAACCTTCAACATACAGTACCATTTAAATAACATCACTGCTCCCCCCAGCCCCCTCTGACACATAATCCCATGTAAATAACATCCTCCCCTCCCACAGCCGCCTTCAACATACAGTCCCATATAAATAATATCACCCTGCCCAGCCCCTTCCAACATTCAGTCCCATGTAAATAACATCACTCCCTCCTACCGCCACCATCAATATACAGTCCCATGTAAATAACATCCCTCCCTTTAGCCCTAAATGTTTCCATGTTTTATTGAACACACCATGTAAACATTCACAGTGCAGGTGGAAATAGTATGTGAACCCTTAGATTTAATAACTGGTTGAACCTCCTTTGGCAGCAATAACTTCAACCAAACATTTCCTGTAGTTGCAGATCAGACGTTCCTCTTTACAGAACTGTTTCAGTTCAGCAATATTCTTGGGATGTCTGGTGTGAATCACTTTCTTGAGGTCATGCCACAGCATCTCAAATCGGGTTTAGGTCAGGACTCTGACTGGGCCACTCCAGAAGGCGTATTTTCTTCTGTTTAAGCCATTCTGTTGTTGATTTACTTCTATGCTTTGGGTCATTGTCCTGTTGCAACACCCATCTTCTGTTGAGCTTCAGCTGGTGAACAGATGGCCTTAAGTTCTCCTGCAAAATGTCTTGATAAACTTGGGAATTCATTTTTCCTTCAATGATAGCAATCCGCCCAGGCCCTGATGCAGCAAAGCACCCCCAAACCATGATGCCCCCACCACCATACTTCACAGTTAGGATGAGGTTTTGATGTTGGTGTGCTGTGCCTCTTTTTCTCCACACATAGTGTTGTGTGTTTCTTCCAAACAACTCAACTTTGGTTTCATCTGTCCACAGAATATTTTACCAGTACTGCTGTGGAACATCCAGGTGCTATTGTGCAAACTGTAAACGTGCAGCAATGTTTTTTTTGGACAGCAGTGGCTTTCTCTATGGTATCTTCCCATGACATCCATTCTTGTTTAGTCTTTTACGTATTGTAGATTCGCTAACAGGGATGTTAGCATATGTCAGAGACTTTTGTAAGTCTTTAGCTGACACTCTAGGATTCTTCTTCACCTCATAGCGCAGTCTGCGCTGTGCTCTTGCAGTCATCTTTACAGGACGGCCACTCCTAGGGAGAGTAGCAGCAGTGCTAAACTTTCTCCATTTATAGACAATTTGTCTTACCGTGGACTGATGAACAGCAAGGCTTTTGTAGATACTTTTATAACCCTTTCTCGACTTTATGCAAGTCAACAATTCTTAATCGTAGGTTTTCTGAGAGCTCTTTTGTGCAAGGCATCATTCACATCAGGCGATGCTTCTTGTGAAAAGCAAACCCAGAACTGGTGTGTGTTTTTTATAGGGCAGGGCAGCTGTAACCAACACCTCCAATCTAATCTCATTGATTGGACTCCAGTTGGCTGACCCCTCACTCCAATTATCTCTTGGAGATGTCATTAGTCTAGGGGTTCACATACTTTTTCCATCTGCACTGTGAATGTGTTCAATAAAAACATGGTAACATTAATTATTTGTGTGTTATTAGTTTAAGCAGACTGTGATTGTCTATTGTTGTGAGATGAAGATCAAATCACATTTTATGACCAATTTGTGCAGAAATCCATATCATTCCAAAGGGTTCACATACTTTTTCTTGCAACTGTATGTACTCAGGATGCAGATACATTTGAAAAATAAGGCAGCACATGCCACTTTGTGGTGGGATGCTGAGAGCAGGTCGACCGAGTGATGATGTCACTTCATTATATCACTTGTGTGTGGGGGATGTTCCATAAATGCCAGTTATTCCCTCTGTCCCCTCATATCTCTCTGATAGGGAATGGGGTAATGTTAGTATCATTTTCATGTGAATTAAGGTGGGGTCACAAGGGAAAATATTAGTGCATGGTGCTAAAAAGGGGGCACTTTTGCTGTATGGGACATAAAGGAAGCACTATTACTTTATAGAATCTAAACTTCATGGGACCTAAAGGGGGCATGATAACTGTGTGGAGCACGTCAAGAGTTCTTCTGCTGTGTGGAGCACTATTATCATCTGGGCCACTATAACTGCTTGGGTCACAATCTGGCACTAATTTTTTCAGTGGTACTATTGATTTGTGGCACGAAGATTTCGTCATAGAAGTCTGTGCCAAATAGAGAGGAAAAGGAAGAGCTAAAGACAACCAGAGATGATGTTACATGTGGGTACAAACCTTTCCAATTAATGTTTTTAAAAGAAATTGCTTCTAAGTACAGAGAATTGTTCTTAGGGTTTATACATATGCAGTGGTCATAACTATGGCTAAATCATGGCAACATGCTGTGGGTTTAGTCTAGAAATTTCACAAAAGCGTAATTGCTATTTTTGAATATTCCCATATGATATTTATTTGACTGTGTAGACATCGTAAGACAATTAAGAAAGGTTCATGAGGAGACTGACTCATGAAACTTTTGCAATGAGCCCACTAGAGATGGCCTTGCGGTTCGCCAGGCGGTTGTTTCGTGGCGAACTTTGCTCGTTCGCTGTTCGCCCGTGCGCCCGCCATATTCTTTTACATTGTGAAGAACTTTGACTAATGACACATCCATCAGGTGGTACAGGACAGCCAATTGAGACATTTCAGCACATGGACATACCCCCTACCTTATAAATAAACCTGATCTGGCAGCCATTTTATATTAAGTCTTTTGCCAGTGTAGGGAGAGGTTGCTGTGTGGAGCAGGGACAGACTGTTAGGGACACAAATCGTTAGCTAATAGGGCCACAAAAGTCCTTTTAAAGGACTGGTGTGCTATCGATAGGTGTGACATACTGAGGGGTGCAATATACTTATAATATACTTTCTAACATAGAAAGTATATTATAGTGTCATTGTATTGTGCAGCAGTTGTGTGCAGTTCTGCTGCGATACTGCAGCCACACAGAGTGCCAAATGCTATTGGAACAAATAATTTCTACTGGTGTGATTTACCAGTTGCCCCCCCCCCCCCCCCAAAAAAAAACAACTGATTGAGGCCGGGGTGTTATATACCAATAATATACTTTCTATATAGTGCATTTAGGTAGTGTAGCATTTGTTTGCGGTTTTGCTGCTTTACCGCATCTACACAGAGTGAGAAACGCTATTGGAACCAATAATTTCTACTGGTGCGATTTACCAGATGCCCCCCCAAAAAATTGATTGAAGCTGGGATTTTATATACCAATATCTACACCGCATCTACACAGAGTGACAAACGCTATTGGAACCAATCATTTCTACTGGTGTGATATACCAGTTGCCCCCCAAAAAACTGATTGGGGCAGGGGTGTTAACTACCTATAATATAATTCATATATAGTGCATTTGTATTGTGCAGCATTTGTGTGCGGTTCTGCTGAGGTACCGCAGCTATACAGAGGGACAAATGCTATTGGAACAACTAATTGCAACTGTTGTCGAACCTGACGAAGTCGAATTCGTTCCGAATTTCTGGGAAAATTTGATTCTGAACGAATGCGAATTTCCTCATGCTTCATGGTAACGAATCGCATTATTAGCAAGAGTTTAAAGTGCCCACATATAGCACATAGTGGGACACTGCATCAAGATGAATCAGGCATGGATCAGCCACGATTTCAACACACCAATGCCTGATGCATCAGACTAGATCATCCATGGTGCCACACCAACATTTTGACAAAAGAGACTGTTTTCTTCTGGCTACCTGCCTCAGCTACTATTCTGATGCTGTTACCCGCCTGATGCCAAACATCTAATGCTTCTTTCACCCACCATCTTCGGCAAGTACTAGTATTGCTACTTACCTCCACACTATGTCTCCTTGCCACTCTGTGGCCTACTGATGCTGCCATGTCCACACTATGTCAGAGTGCCAATCTGTTGTATCATGCTGCTGCTGCTGCCATGTCCACACTATGTCACCTTGCCACTCTGGCCCCCCGATGCTGCCATCTCCACACTATGTAACCTGGCCATTCTCTGGCCTCCACATACTGCTGCCAACTACATACTCTGTGATTGTGCCACTCTGTGGCCTCCTCATACTGCTGCCACCTCCACACTGTCATTGTGCTTCTGTGGCCTCCTGATGCTACCACTACCTCCAGACTTTGTCATTGGGCCATTGTGTGGTCTCCTCATGCTGCTTTCACCTCACCACTCTGTGATAGGGACACTCTGTGGACTTCTCATGCTGTTCACACCCTACCCACTTCATTACTAGGCCACTATTCTGGCCTGGCTGACATCATCATTTGACACTTCTTCTGATCTGTCAGAAGGAAGGAAAAATAAGACGCACAACAGATTCCGTCTGTGTAGCAGCTGTAAGGCCTATATGGTCCCATCAGAATTGGCTTATGATTTGGTAGACAAAAGCAGGAGTGGGTACAAAACACAGAAGACATGCAAATATTCCATTCACGTGTCATCTCTGTTTTAGATCCACTCCTGTTTTTATTGGAATTAGCAATACTGAGCAAATGCTGACCGGGTGAAGGTGTATGCTCCAAAGACAGAATGCGTTTTTTGTGGATTATTGTTGTGACGGATCAGAAGAAGGGCAAATTAATCAGTGACGTCAACACAAACTTACTGCTGACATCCGATCCACTCTGTCAAGGGGGCTCTACTTGTATAAGTGTGTAATAGAACAGGTTCTGTAGACATCTATGTAGAATCAGCTGACAAGGGTGTAAAAGGAGTGCACTTCTTCTTGACACTAACATCGACCTATAAGGTAGAGTTCATACTTGAGTTATTAGGCCAGTTTTGGCAAATTTAAGTATACTTTCTTATAATTTGAATCAAATTTTGGCTTAATAAAATCAATATTAAAATATTTTATAAATTTAATAATAAAAATTAAATTTATTTAAGTACATATAATAAAAAATCAATTTATCCATAAATGCATAATCCCAATAATAATAAAATAGATAATAGATAAAAAATCCTAAAATTACTAAACACTAAAAGATGGATCCAAAATGGGGAATAGTCAATCCATAAGCATAGGACTGGTGGTTTGCGATAATTGATGACTACAGATGAAATCTGCAATGTCCTATATAATACACAGTCCTAATCCTTTGGAAAAGAGTATCGGTGCTGCGGTTTAGAGAAATTCACTTAAGTGAGTATATTCGCGGCGTCCCGCTTGTACTCACTGTGCAGTGCAATTTTTTTCAGATCATCGGCTTGTAATCCAAAGGTCACTCTTGTCTGCTCCTGTCGCCACTGGATACTGCTGTAACTTGCTTGCCCGTGTCTGGTCCTCTGGCTGCCGCTCCGTAGTGTCTAACAGCCGGCAGACGCTGGGACTTGTATTTGTTCTCCCCACGTCGGATAACCTGCGCCACGATACTATGTAGCCTCGTGTGTTGCGCTTGTAGCTGCCGATGTATCAGGGATTTGATAAGGCACGGGATCCTCGGTTGGTCCGAAATAGCAGCACAGCCTTTAAAGTTCCAGTAAGACTTGCTTTGGGATTACTTTGGGGGTCTCTTCACCAAACGCGTTTCAGGGTACTTGCCCCTTCCTCAGTGGTAGTGACTGCCCCGTAAGTGTCTGCTTTTATAAAGCCCTGTAGATTCTAATTATTCAAACAGGTGTTAATCCACCTCCTTTTCCTCAAGAGGTGGTACGGAATTGGAATCCATTCTATTCGTGATTTCACCCAATTGTCCACGCAAGAACACTTGATTTTTAGCTTGCGTAATACTTAGTATACAATAGTGTTCGCCGGTACCTGTATCTTAAATTACACTATTACAGTGATTCATTAACCTCTTTTATTTTGTTTTCAACCCAAAGATAATCCCATTCAATTCATCTCATTTATTTTTAACCTACACAAAACTAATACAATCCCTTGCGGTATCCATGCGGTTTAATTTATTAATCGGGGGATTAAAAGTGACAAATTATATATCAATTATTCTTTTGTTCCCCCTATCTGTTACGTGTAGCAGAATGACATAGGTTTAAAGTACACCAACAGTGGGATGGTCAGATGGCCCTAATAAATTTTCAAGGGTTGGCACAAGGGTATTAACCCTCTAATGACCAAATCTAATGTCAATCTCCATATTGCTTGATCTCATCTTCCATAACCCACTGTTCATGCCTCCTATGGGGGTCATATAGGTCATTTCCACATTACCAACAGGAAATCATTTAGCATTTTTTTATTTTTTCAAATATAATATTTTTTATTATTCTATTTAATTTACCTGAGGGCACTTTTATTTTTCTTCATCATTTGGAATCAGGGGTGGATTGACCCTTCCCGAATAGGGGGGGATGAGATGTTAGGTGGAGGTCCCCCATGAAGGGCCGAACCCCCCAGGACAAGAAAAAACCTGCAGGGGTTTTGCCGTCCATGGGGGACATCCACCAAATTACAAGAATCCGAATAACTCAAATTCTGCGTTCAATCCGCCTGGCATCAAAGTATTCAGTTCATATATTCGTTGGGACTCTAGTCTGGACATTTTACTTATGTGGCCCCCTCCCCTCCAACTTTTCTCCACCTTATCAATCGCCGCAAATTTCATGCCTGTTGGATTTTGGTCATGCATTAACTTAAAATGTTTAGAAAGTGTGTGGGTTTCTCGGCCCTTCTTAATATTAGTAATATGCTCGGAGATTTTTTTTTTAGGAATCTTTTTGTTCTCCCAACATATTGGCGTCCACAAGGACACTCAATAATATAGATGACATTGTCAGAGTTGCATGTTAAAAAGTCCTTTATTGTATGTTTGTGGTTGTTAACCGAGGATATAATCTCTTTTGTTTTCCGAGGAAAATATGTAATTGTCACGGCTGAGGATGGGGGAAATCCTCAGCTGTGTGTTGTTAGAGAATGTCCGGTCGCTGCTTGGCCAGGACCACAGCATTAGGGAGCAGGTCACCTCCTATTGCGTCCCTAACGCTGACCCTGTCTCCTGTCAGTATGAGCCGACCTTGATGGTAGGAGGGCTCATACGCCGGAACCTAAAGTCCCTACAAGCCCTCAAGTCGGCCCTGACCTAGGTGACAGAGTAGGACAAGCCACTCCTCCAAGACAGGGAGGATCAGGAGTCCCAAAGGCCAAGCTGTAGAGAAAAGGGGAACACAAATGCAAACCAATGTATATGGCAGGTGCTGCACTAGTTCCAGCCACCTGCCACAGCCCTGCTGACTGGACCAGTGTGCAGGAAATCTGAAGTCCACAAATACCAAACCAAAGTCAGCACAAACTCATCCACACACCGGAACCCAGATACATGGCAGCACACAACTATACAAGAAAGCATAAACCGAACATCACACAGACAAAGACAAACTGAACATAAACTTATGACCACAGTGGTGGCTCTCACAGGCAGATCAAATACACAGGAGGCTGCTCCAGCTAGCAGGGCTGAAGCAACCTACTGAAGCCTGCAAGAGACTCAGGCTATATAGGCCAAAAAGCCACACCCACCGGTCAACCACACCCAGTGACATCACACACACTGGGAATGAAGTTAACCCTTCCAGCACACAGAAGGGAAGAAGGGAAAACCCACATATAAGGGGAAGTGCACACAAAACATAATACACCGTGCACACAACACACACACCTAACAAAAAGGGAGTCAGGTGAGACCGCATGCCAGGGTAGCAAGCTGCCTAGCGACGCTCAGGCTGCTCTGCTGCAAAATACCACGCTAGTTGCCTGCGGCAACCACAAGTGAGGCCACACACCAGCGGCCCTCACCCATGGTTGAATACCCATAGAAAACCGCAGGCAACCGCATGCGGTCAAGGAGTCACGGTCATGGGCATGGCCGTGACACTCCCACCCCTCAAAGCCCCCCCACCAAAAAAAAAAAAACGAAAGTGGTGAGGAACTCACATAGGGGATGGGAGAAGGGGACGTCCACTCTCAGGACATGGTTCCCAGGTGGTCACTGTCAGCTGCATCCTCTCCCAGCCCACACTAGCCAGTCCGACGAGGCCTGCAGCCCGCACCAGCGACAAGGGATGGAACCACAGAGAGTGGACGAGGGGACTCTCCACTAACGTCCCCACTCCAGCTGCTGCCAGCAGACACTCCTAACCAGCACACAGCCGGACCACTTACGGAGTGCTGCCAGCAAACGACCAGAGATGGGAACATGGAGAGGGACGAGGGATCACCAACACGGACACGGAAGGTAAGGTGGCGGGGAATAAGCCACCAACCGTGCCGTTAACGGTGATCCCCCCGGGACGTTCTCCTTCCGGAGAACGCGCATGCAGGCCACAAGGATATGGCACTGCATGCTGCACCCTCTTCCGAAGGTGTGCAAAAGCACACACCAAATAAACACCACGTGCACCAAATAAACACCACGTGGAATAAAATCAGGGGGACGCCCAACGAGGCAACGGTGAAGGGAAGGCGGGGAAACGCCACTCACCGCGCTATCAGAGGAGAAACCCCCAGAACGCTCTCCCTCCGAAGAGCGCGCATGCACCCCATCTGCAGACGGCGGTGCATGCTTTACCCTCTTTCGAGGGAATCGCTACATGAGATGCCGCTGTGGTCATACTGTCACGGCTGAGGATGGGGGAAATCCTCAGCTGTGTGTTGTTAGAGAATGTCCGGTCGCTGCTTGGCCAGGACCACAGCATTAGGGAGCAGGTCACCTCCTATTGCGTCCCTAACGCTGACCCTGTCTCCTGTCAGTATGAGCCGACCTTGATGGTAGGAGGGCTCATACGCCGGAACCTAAAGTCCCTACAAGCCCTCAAGTCGGCCCTGACCTAGGTGACAGAGTAGGACAAGCCACTCCTCCAAGACAGGGAGGATCAGGAGTCCCAAAGGCCAAGCTGTAGAGAAAAGGGGAACACAAATGCAAACCAATGTATATGGCAGGTGCTGCACTAGTTCCAGCCACCTGCCACAGCCCTGCTGACTGGACCAGTGTGCAGGAAATCTGAAGTCCACAAATACCAAACCGAAGTCAGCACAAACTCATCCACACACCGGAACCCAGATACATGGCAGCACACAACTATACAAGAAAGCATAAACCGAACATCACACAGACAAAGACAAACTGAACATAAACTTATGACCACAGTGGTGGCTCTCACAGGCAGATCAAATACACAGGAGGCTGCTCCAGCTAGCAGGGCTGAAGCAACCTACTGAAGCCTGCAAGAGACGCAGGCTATATAGGCCAAAAAGCCACACCCACCGGTCAACCACACCCAGTGACATCACACACACTGGGAATGAAGTTAACCCTTCCAGCACACAGAAGGGAAAACCCACATATAAGGGGAAGTGCACACAAAACATAATACACCGTGCACACAACACACACACCTAACAAAAAGGGAGTCAGATGAGACCGCATGCCAGGGCAGCAAGCTGCCTAGCGACGCTCAGGCTGCTCTGCTGCAAAATACCACGCTAGTTGCCTGCGGCAACCACAAGTGAGGCCACACACCAGCGGCCCTCACCCATGGTTGAATACCCATAGAAAACCGCAGGCAACCGCATGCGGTCAAGGAGTCACGGTCATGGGCATGGCCGTGACAGTAATCCTACAATTTCCACACTTTCCGCATCTATGGAAACCCTCCATATTTAGCCAATTTTGTAGAGAGGTACTTCCTATATCTCTTGTTTTTATTGTTGGGGCTACCTTATTCCCCAAACTGGGGGCTTTGGTAAAAGTTATCCGAGGTTTTATTGGAATTAGGGGGCCTATTGTTTTGTCCTTCTGTAATAAATACCAGTGCCTCCCTATGATTTTTTGGATCTTCCTATATTCATCATTAAAAGGTAAAATAATCCGTATTTCATCCTTTTCCCCATCTATATGTTTCACCTTTTCTGAAAAAAAGTCTTCCCTTTTCATGTTTCTCACTTTGTTCAGGGATCCCGTTATTAATTCCTCTGGGTAGTTTTTTTCTAAAAATGCCTCTTTCATCTTAATGGCCTCTTTTTCAAATTGATTTTCTAGTGCGCAATTACGCCTTATTCTTTGGAACTGACCCTGCGGTATGTTGATCAACCAGCTGGGTAATTGACAACTGTTATACAATATATAACTGTTTCTCATGGTGGGTTTCATAAAAGTGCAACATTTGACTAACCTATCCTCTATAAATAATTTTAGGTCTAAAAATTCTAACGTCTCCTTGCTAATATTATGGGTGAACTTTAAATTAAGATTATTACAATTAATAACCCCTAAAAAATCTTCCAAAGATTCTTTGCCAGATTTCCAAATAAAAAGCACGTCATCTATATATCTTTGCCATAGCACCAGGTCCACCCCCAGTCGAGGGGTGATGTTCCGTTCCTCCCAATCCGCCATAAATAAATTTGCATAACTGGGGGCGAACCTGGTGCCCATGGCTGTGCCCTGAGTTTGAAGGTAAAAATCTGTTTCAAAGTTAAAATAATTATGCGTTAGTATAAAATCAATATTATAACAAGTGATGTTTGGTGTGAATGAACAGGATCGAGCAGCGGTAGCCTTAATGGAGTAGGTTCAATCTCCTCAGTATAAAATAAAGGTTAGGAACGGGGACCGCGCTATATATTAACAGTTAATGAAAGCGGTTGGAAAAAGAACCATAAATGTACTCAGCCGAGCTTCTACTCAGCTGCCGGCAGTGTCGATCACAGGTCCGTACTTCACATGGAATGAGCCTGCTATCCACCTCCAGCCAGCCGTTTGATCTCCCTTTGAGCCACCAGCCGTGCACACCAAACCGGATCAGGATTACCTTCACAAGAAGCACAAACAAATGGTGCAATACCCTCTATATTTCGAGGTAATCGATTTTTATTATACTCACAATTTCCACATTTTCACATGCATATATGATTGCCCGACCCGGGTTTCGCTGTGACCGCAGCCCCTGACGAAGCTAACAGCGAAACCCGGGTCGGGCAATCATATATGCATGTGAAAATGTGGAAATTGTGAGTATAATAAAAATCGATTACCTCGAAATATAGAGGGTATTGCACCATTTGTTTGTGCTTCTTGTGAAGGTAATCCTGATCCGGTTTGGTGTGCACGGCTGGTGGCTCAAAGGGAGATCAAACGGCTGGCTGGAGGTGGATAGCAGGCTCATTCCATGTGAAGTACGGACCTGTGATCGACACTGCCGGCAGCTGAGTAGAAGCTCGGCTGAGTACATTTATGGTTCTTTTTCCAACCGCTTTCATTAACTGTTAATATATAGCGCGGTCCCCGTTCCTAACCTTTATAGTATAAAATCAATACTTTGAGTTAAAAAATTAATCTGCTCCTCCTTTAGCCTACCTTCTTGTTTTAACTGGGACTCAACTGCTCGTCTTCCTTGCTCGTGGTTGATAATAGTGTATAGGGATTGAACATCCAAAGTGCCCATCCACCAGTCCTCTTCAAATGCCATGTTTTCTACAATTTTTATAATTTGTGTGGAATCTTTAGTATAAGAGGCAGTTTTTTTGACTGTCGGCTGTAGTAGCACGTCAATATACTTGGATAGATTGCACGTCAAGGACTCAATCCCTGAAACTATAGGGCGACCTGGTGGGTTGTTCATATCCTTATGCACTTTCGGTATGCAATAGAATACCGGTATCCTTGGGTATTTATTCAGTATAAAATTGTATTCGTTCTCTGTCAAAATCCCTCTCCCTTTACCGTCCTCCACTAAATTCATTAGTTCCACAAAAAAAAATCACCAGTTGGGTCTTTCATTAATTTTTTGTATGTCTCCTTATCTGCTAGTTGTCTATAACATTCCTGTTTGTATTTTTCTGCGTCTTGTACAACTATTGCCCCCCCCTTTATCGGCTGGGCGGATAATAATCCTATTGTCTTTCTGTAGTTGTTTTAGGGTACCAATTTCTCCCTTCGTTAAATTCTTGCGTCTAAACTTATTAGTGTCTTTTATTTTTTGTAGATTATTCTCCACACTTTCTTTGAATGTCGCCATTTCATGGCTAATTTCGTTCCTCGGATATTTTTTGGAACGGTTTTTAAGTTTGGTATGTGTAAATTTTTCCCTCTGAATATTGTTCTCTATTTCCTTCTCAATCGGGTTTTTTGAAAAATATTTTTTGAGGCATAACCGCCGTATAAACTTTTCCACCCCTATAAAGGTTGAGAATTTATTAAGTTTTTCCGTTGGGGCAAATTTTAGGCCTTTATTTAGAAGGTGTTTCTGAACGTTAGTCAATGTGATTGAGCTCAAATTAATGATGGAGTCATTGATCACTTCTAATTCTATTGCCTGTGGTGTCTTTCCCTTCCTCCTTCCTCTCCGTACCTTCCCCTTTTTTCTTCGTGATATCTCGTGCTGTGGTTGTGTGAATTGTGCGGTTGTCGGTATTTCCCTATATTCTGTGTCTTGAAATCCTGTTGCTCCCTGTGCACTTGTGGCCTGTCTCTCAGGTTGTATTGGTGATCTGTCTGTGGTCTGTGATAAGGTTTGTGTGTTCCCCTTGGGGGTGATGGTGGCCTGGTCCGTATACGATGATGCGGTGGGGTCCGGTCTAAAAAAGAAGCCCTTTCATCAAAAATCTCAAATCTATTATAGATCGGTATATTGAAATTACTAGACCTAGTGTTGTCTTTGGTGTAATTATCCCATAAACCAGTGCTACTTTCTATCTGCTCTTCTTCCCTAATACTTTCTATTCTTTCCCTCTCCACATGTTGTGCTCCCTTGTCCTTTCTATCTTTTTTATTTTGAATAAATAACATTTTTTATTTTTTTTTCTCCATAATCTCTCGTTCCATCTTGTCCAGATTATTACATAATCTGGTTTGTAACATGTTCAGTTCCTCCGTATTTGGGAATTTGTCAGTGATAATTTTTATATCCGCAATTTTTTTAGTAGTTTCTTCTAAGATCACGGCCCGTCTTTTAATAATCAATCTAGTCAAGGCTACAGATTGTTCATATAGTAAATTGTCCCATTCTAGGTCGAAATCAACACTACATAAATCTTGAGCTGGGACTTTACTATATGACAAGCCTTTGGGGATCTGATTCACTTCTATACATCTCGTTAGGGTTTTAATCTCCCATTTCTGTTTTAGTTGTCGAATGAGGAGCCCCTCTAATTCCCTAAAGACTTTGCCCATACTTATTTCTTCTCTATTTTCACACATATCATTTATTTCAAAGATAAAGTTGTCAACTTTTTGATTTTTAGATTCTACATGATTCCACATATCCATAGTTCTCAACAGTCCGTGCAGTCACCAGGACGAATTAGTAGATACAGAACAAAGGGTTGTGAGACGCACAGGACTGAGGAAAAATATGGAGGAGGTGCTCCCAGTAAAGAGGATCCGCCCTTCCTCTAGTAATGAATAAATACAGATTAAAAAATACTGGGCACTCTCACTTATGCAGAAACATACAGTTTATTTAAGTACATATAATAAAAAATCAATTTATCCATAAATGCATAATCCCAATAATAATAAAATAGATAATAGATAAAAAATCCTAAAATTACTAAACACTAAAAGATGGATCCAAAATGGGGAATAGTCGATCCATAAGCATAGCACTGGTGGTTTGCGATAATTGATGACTACAGATGAAATTTGCAATGTCCTATATAATACACAGTCCTAATCCTTTGGAAAAGAGTATCGGTGCTGCGGTTTAGAGAAATTCACTTAAGTGAGTATATTCGCGGCGTCCCGCTTGTACTCACTGTGCAGTGCAATTTTTTTCAGATCATCGGCTTGTAATCCAAAGGTCACTCTTGTCTGCTCCTGTCGCCACTGGATACTGCTGTAACTTGCTTGCCCGTGTCTGGTCCTCTGGCTGCCGCTCCGTAGTGTCTAAGAGCCGGCAGACGCTGGGACTTGTATTTGTTCTCCCCACGTCGGATAACCTGCGCCACGATTCCAATTCCGTACCACCTCTTGAGGAAAAGGAGGTGGATTAACACCTGTTTGAATAATTAGAATCTACAGGGCTTTATAAAAGCAGACACTTACGGGGCAGTCACTACCACTGAGGAAGGGGCAAGTACCCCGAAACGCGTTTGGTGAAGAGACCCCCAAAGTAATCCCAAAGCAAGTCTTACTGGAACTTTAAAGGCTGTGCTGCTATTTCGGACCAACCGAGGATCCCGTGCCTTATCAAATCCCTGATACATCGGCAGCTACAAGCGCAACACACGAGGCTACATAGTATCGTGGCGCAGGTTATCCGACGTGGGGAGAACAAATACAAGTCCCAGCGTCTGCCGGCTGTTAGACACTATGGAGCGGCAGCCAGAGGACCAGACACGGGCAAGCAAGTTACAGCAGTATCCAGTGGCGACAGGAGCAGACAAGAGTGACCTTTGGATTACAAGCCGATGATCTGAAAAAAATTGCACTGCACAGTGAGTACAAGCGGGACGCCGCGAATATAGTCATCAATTATCGCAAACCACCAGTCCTATGCTTATGGATTGACTATTCCCCATTTTGGATCCATCTTTTAGTGTTTAGTAATTTTAGGATTTTTTATCTATTATCTATTTTATTATTGGGATTATGCATTTATGGATAAATTGATTTTTTATTATATGCACTTAAATAAACTGTATGTTTCTGCATAAGTGAGAGTGCCCAGTATTTTTTAATCTGTATTTATTCATTACTAGAGGAAGGGCGGATCCTCTTTACTGGGAGCACCTCCTCCATATTTTTCCTCAGTCCTGTGCGTCTCACAACCCTTTGTTCAATAAAAATTAAATGTTGCGTAAGACAGGAGAGAACCGGCTAGTCTTCTGTTTATTCAACGATGTGAGAAAGCAGTCCAAAAAAATAATTCCTCTCCACCTGTCACGAGGGTATCGAGAACCACGCCTGACTCCGTTATACCCGGGGTCAGGAAGTCGCAGCGGTTGGCTGCACGCTCTATTTAAGATAGGGCAGTTTTCTATGGTAGCTTTCTGAGTTTGCTTTGCAAACCCTTTTGGCTCACTCAGGGATCCGTAGCTCCTTCTCCTCAGCTGTTCCTTGTCCAGCACTCCCAAACCTCCTTATATTCCCCTCTCACACTTCTCTGGTTGCCAGAGATAGAGCTTCCTGCCTGGACATCTATCCTGACCCACTGGAGCTGTGTTGCTGCGTTCTCTGACTGTTGATTCAGAACGCTACCCTCCGGATCCCTGTTGGACCTTTGTGGACTGCTGTGGTCGTCCACCTGGGTGTTTGTGTTTGTCTGTATTTGTCTGTCCTCTCCCTGGTGTTTCCCTCTTAGTGCAGTGGTGCGGACTAGCGATCCCACCGGCCCGTTCACTATCTAGGGCTCATTTCAGGGAAAGCCAGGGTTTAGGCACGCGATCGCCGCACGGGTGAGGAACCCGTCTAGGGACGTCAGGGCAGTCAGGTGCCAGCCGCAAGGTGAGTTAGGGGTCACCACCTTTCCCTCTCCCTTGGGCAGGGCTTTCCCTGTTTTCCTCCCTGTGCATGACACCGGTCATTACATTATCTCTGGCCCTTATTTTGTGTAGGTTTAAAAAAAAAAAAAAAAAAAAAAAAAAAAATTTTTACCTACTTAGAATCCAGTATGGATCAAATTGCTGCTCTGTCCAAACAATTTCATGGCCTGTCTTTGGAGGTGGTAGGATTGAAGGCGTCGGTCCTCCAGCAACAGCAGCAATTACAACTGACCGCAAGCCCAGCGGTTGCTACTGGTAACCAGGTTGTTGCGGAACCCAAGGTCCCTCTCCCTGACAGATTTTCTGGGGGAAGGGACAAGTTTTTGACATTCCGTGAGGCCTGTAAGTTATATTTTAAACTGCGCCCTTACTCCTCTGGTAATGAAGATCAGCGGGTGGGGGTTGTTATTTCCCTGCTGCAGGGGGACCCGCAGTCCTGGGCGTTCTCTTTACCTACTGATTCCCAGGCTCTTCGGTCAGTGGATGAGTTTTTCGGGGCCTTGGGTCTCATATATGACGACCCTGACCGAGTCGCACTGGCTGAATCAAGATTACGGAGACTCTTACAAGGAGAACGGCCGGTAGAGGAGTATTGCTCTGAATTCCGTAGGTGGGCTACGGATACCCAATGGAACGACCCGGCTCTCAGGAGTCAGTTCTGCTCTGGGTTATCCGAAAGGGTTAAGGATGCGCTTGCATTGTATGAGACCCCCTTTTCCCTTGATGCGGTTATGTCCCTTTCTATCCGTATAGAGAGACGCCTTAGGGACAGGTTGAAAGAACCGGAGAAATTGGTAACTCCTCCCAAGCAGCAGTTAGTCTGTACGGACTTAGACGAGCCTATGCAGCTAGGAGGAACTACTCGTCAGGTCCGTCCTCCTGAGGCTCGCCGTAGGCGTGGGGTTTGTTTTTTTTGTGGGGAGAGGGGTCATTTCATTAATGTCTGTCCTTCTTTCCTCAGAAACAAAAGACCGTCGGAAAAACTACTAACCCCAGGCTGTGTGGAGGATGTCAGCCGGGGGGTATACGTCTCCTCCATACGTACATCGCAACTTGTGTTGCCAGCGGTTATTATTTTTGGTGATAAGACGGAAACTATTTCTTTCTTTTTAGACAGTGGAGCAGGGGTAAATTTGATAGATGCCCATTTTGCCCGCACTTTGGGTTTGTATCTCTGTACGTTACAGAGACCCATTCCCATATTCGCTATTGATTCTGCTCCCCTGTCTCAGAGAAACCTCACCCACATTGTTCATAATTTACACCTTCGGGTAGGGGACAACCATAACGAGATGCTTTCAGGTTATGTTCTGGAGGGGCTTCCCACTCCGGTGGTGCTGGGTCTTCCCTGGTTGGTAGCGCACAATCCAGTAGTGGATTGGCAGGCCAGGGAGATATTGGAGTGGAGTGAGCAGTGCAGAGAAAATTGCTTAAATAGCAATTGCTTAGTCGCCTCCATAACTACCCTACCTACATTTATTTCTGATTTTGAGGATGTTTTTTCTGAAAAGGGTTGTCAGAAGTTACCACCTCATCGTCCTTATGATTGCCCGGTTAACCTTATTCCCGGCGCAAAATTACCCAAGACCAGGTTATATAATCTTTCGGGCCCAGAGAGACAAGCCATGAAAGATTATATCTCCGAGAGCTTGGCTAAGGGACACATCAGGCCCTCTTCTTCACCCGTGGCTGCAGGGTTTTTCTTTGTTAAAAAGAAAGATGGGGGCCTGCGTCCTTGCTTGGATTTTCGCTAATTAAATTGGATAACCATCCGAGACCCATACCCTCTTCCTCTCATTCCTGACCTGTTTAATCAGATTGCGGGTGCTAGGTGGTTCTCCAAACTTGATCTTAGGGGGGCCTACAATCTGATTCGTATTAAGGAGGGGGATGAGTGGAAGACAGCGTTTAACACCCCTGAGGGGCATTATGAAAATCTAGTTATGCATTTCGGTCTGACCAATGCTCCTGCCGTCTTTCAACATTTCGTTAATGACATTTTTAGTCATCTAATCGGCAGGTTTGTGGTAATATACCTAGATGATATTTTAATTTATTCGTCTGATCTGAAAACACATGAGGTGCATGTCAGACAAGTACTGCAGGTCCTACGGACGAATGAATTATATGCTAAGATTGAAAAATGTGTCTTCGCCGTTCAGGAAATACAATTCCTGGGTTATTTTTTATCTGCTTCAGGTTTCCGTATGGATCCTAGGAAGGTCCAGGCAATTTTAGATTGGGATCTTCCTGAGAACCTCAAAGCACTACAACGGTTCTTGGGCTTCGCGAATTTCTATAGGAAATTCATTAAAAATTATTCACTTATTGTAAAACCGCTTACTGACATGACTAGGAAGGGGTCTGATTTTTCTAAATGGTCTGACGCCGCTAAAGTTGCTTTTTCCTCTCTAAAAGAGAGGTTTACCTCAGCACCTGTACTAGTCCAACCTGATGTCTCTCAGCCTTTTATTGTTGAAGTCGATGCGTCAGAGGTGGGAGTGGGGGCGGTGTCCGTCTCCTGGCAAATGGCGTCCTTGTGCTTTCTTTTCGAAAAAACTATCTGCAGCAGAAAAGAACTACGATATTGGCAATAGGGAACTATTAGCTATTAAACTTGCGTTTGAGCAGTGGCGTCACTTCTTAGAGGGGGCAGTCCACCCCGTCACTGTGATTACGGACCACAAAAATCTCCTGTACCTCGAATCAGCTAAGCGTCTCACCACTAGACAGGCTAGGTGGTCGCTATTTTTTACCAGGTTTAACTTTGTGATTACCTATCGTCCTGGGGCAAAGAACACCAAGGCTGATGCATTATCTCGTCGTTTCCCTGGAGGGGGTAATGTGAGTGATCCGGTGCCCATTCTACAAAGAGGAGTGGTTGTCTCTGCGGTACACTCTGTTTTGGAGGGGAAGGTGTTAGAGGCCCAGGGGGACGCCCCGGTCTCTTGCCCCTCAGAGAAATTGTTTGTACCGTTGAACCTACGTTTCGAATTATTAAAGGAACATCATAATTCGGCACTTGCTGGGCACCCGGGTAGTAAAGCAACCTTGGAGCTATTGTCTCGTCGTTTTTGGTGGCCAAGGTTGCGTCAGGATGTATTGGATTTTGTGTCTTCTTGTTCTACCTGTGCGCGCGCAAAAATTTCACATACACGTCCTGCAGGGTCTCTATTACCACTCGTCATTCCCAATAGACCGTGGACACATCTGTCAATGGATTTTATCACTGACTTACCTTTGTCTGCGGGTAAAACAATGCGTTACCCGCACTACCTAATGCTAAGACTCTTGCTCAGGTATTCGTCAGTGAAATCGTGAAGCTTCACGGGGTCCCCTCCGATGTTGTTTCGGATCGGGGTACCCAGTTTATTTCTAAATTTTGGAAAGCTTTTTGTTCTCGTTTGGGGGTACACTTGTCCTTTTCCTCAGCTTTCCATCCTCAGTCGAATGGACAGACTGAGCGTACCAACCAAAACCTTGAGACATATCTAAGATGTTTTGTGTCTGAAAACCAAGAGTTGTGGTCATCATATTTACCGTTAGCTGAGTTTGCCATAAATAATCGTCGTCAGGAATCCACTGGCAAGTCACCATTTCTTGGTGCATATGGTTTTCATCCCCAATTCTGTACTTTCAAAGAGGGGGGGTCTTCTGGGGTTCCCGAAGAGGAACGTTTTTCGTCATCTCTTTCATCGGTATGGCAGAAGGTGCAAGCTAACTTGAAAAATATGGGAGGTAAATACAAATGCATGGCTGATAAGAGACGGTCGCCAGGTCCGGACCTAGGAGTGAATGAGTGGTTGTCTACTAGGAATATTAAATTGAAGGTTCCCTCTTGGAAACTGGGTCCTAGGTTTATTGGCCCTTACAAAATTGTAGCCATCATCAACCCCGTGGCTTTTTGCCTGGAGTTACCTCAGACTTTTAAAATTCATAATGTTTTTCATAAGTCGTTACTCAAAAAATATGTTCCACCTCTAGAACCATCACCGCTGCCACCCCCTCCTGTTGTCGTGGATGGTAATCTAGAATTTCAGATATCCAAAATTGTTAATTCTCGTCGGGTCCGCCGCTCTCTTCAATATCTGGTGCATTGGAGAGGTTACGGTCCCGAGGAAAGAATGTGGGTTCCTGCGTCTGAGGTAAACGCCGACAGGTTAGTTCGGGTTTTTCATGCCTCTCATCCTGAGAGACCTGGTCCTGAGTGTCCGGAGGCCCCTCGTAGAGAGGGGGGGTACTGTCACGAGGGTATCGAGAACCACGCCTGACTCCGTTATACCCGGGGTCAGGAAGTCGCAGCGGTTGGCTGCACGCTCTATTTAAGATAGGGCTGTTTTCCTTATGGTAGCTTTCTGAGTTTGCTTTGCAAACCCTTTTGGCTCACTCAGGGATCCGTAGCTCCTTCTCCTCAGCTGTTCCTTGTCCAGCACTCCCAAACTTCCTTATATTCCCCTCTCACACTTCTCTGGTTGCCAGAGATAGAGCTTCCTGCCTGGACATCTATCCTGACCCACTGGAGCTTTGTTGCTGCGTTCTCTGACTGTTGATTCAGAACGCTACCCTCCGGATCCCTGTTGGACCTTTGTGGACTGCTGTGGTCGTCCACCTGGGTGTTTGTGTTTGTCTGTATTTGTCTGTCCTCTCCTCTCCCTGGTGTTTCCCTCTTAGTGCAGTGGTGCGGACTAGGGATCCCACCGGCCCGTTCACTATCTAGGGCTCATTTCAGGGAAAGCCAGGGTTTAGGCACGCGATCGCCGCACGGGTGAGGAACCCGTCTAGGGACGTCAGGGCAGTCAGGTGCCAGCCGCAAGGTGAGTTAGGGGTCACCACCTTTCCCTCTCCCTTGGGCAGGGCTTTCCCTGTTTTCCTCCCTGTGCGTGACACCGGTCATTACACCACCAGGAGCCGAATCCTGTCAAGATTGATGCAAGTGCGGTATTGGCTGCTCATCCAGCAAGATACTTCTGGGGGAACCTGCCTGGCATGCTTAGGCCTCTACTAGTGACAGACAATGAGAAGAAGACAAAGCTTGTTCTTTTCTGTACATTGAATGAATAATTTTTGGGGCCTGTACTCCACTGGCCTGCAGTAAAACTGATATCTAATGACCGCCTAATATACCTCCAGCCACATAATCACTTGATGTTTTCTGTCCGGTGAATGCCTAATGTTTGGGGCCTGTACTCCCGTGGTCTAAAATAAAAAATTTCTAGGCTCCAGCAGGGCACATTTTTGAGAGTTTCAATTTAAGACGCATGAAAATGGTCCCTGATTAACCGCCTCCGGACCGCCTAACGCAGGATCGCGGTCCGGAGGCGGCAGCTCCAGGCAGAGTCACGCAGTAATGCGTCATCTCGCGAGACGCGAGATGACGCGATTAGCCGGCCCGCACATGTGCATCGCGGGCCGGCAATAGTTAGAGGGGGGGTCGGGTCATCAGCTTGCCAGCCATTGATCGTGGCTGGCAAGCTGATGATTTTTAAAAAAAACAATCAGAAGCCAGTTAACACATTATATTAGTAAATATAATGTGTTAAATGGCTTCCCTGCTCCTCTGCTGGTCCTTTTGGTCGGTTGGATCCAGCAGAGGAGCAGGCTTCACAGTGAGTAGCACCAAACACCACACACTTAGCCCCAGATCACCCCCCTGCACCCCAATTAACCCTTTGATCACCCCTTGATCGCCCCTGTCAATCACCTAGTGAAAGGAAAAAAGTGATCAGTGTAAACTGTCACTTTTTTTCCCACTGGTATTGACTGTTAGGTTTTAGGATAGTTTAGGCCCCTTGGTTAGGTAGTTTAGCGATCGGTTAGCGCCCAGCCCACCGCACCGCAGTCACTTATTCGCTGATTAGCGTATCGCTAATCAGCATTTGTACTTTTATAGTATCTGGAAGTGATCAAAACTGATCACAGTCAGATCTATAATAGTATTAGTGTCACCTTAGCTCGCCCTCCACCCAAAACGCAGTGTTTGCCCGATCAGGCCTGATCGGTCGCCCACACGTGCGTTCACCCACGCCCGCCCCGCCGCAGTGACAAAAAATGTATTTTTTTGATCACTGCACAATCACTTTACAAGCGCTGCGGCGACAAAAAAATCAGTTTTGATATTTTTTATCAACCGCAGCGGCCTCCGGTACTTCACTAGCCTCCCATTTGTAAGACAGGCTTGCTTTTTTTCTTGAGTAGTCTCAGGGAATACCCCTAAATTTAGTAGCCCAAATGTCAAACAAGGGGTATTCTTCTGAAGAGGCCTACAGGCTTCTGACCCAGTCGGATGAGGAATGGGTACCCTCATCTGATGAATCTAGCGGGTCAGAATATGAACCTGTAGAAAGCAGTGGCAGTCTGGCTCAAAGTTCGGACGAGGAGGTTGAGGTCCCTGATAGCACCAGGCGTACCTGGCCCCGTGTCACTAGACCACAGGTTGCGCAGGATCCACTTCAAGGGCAGCAGAGTGGGGCTGGCGCTGTCGGATTACGTGGTGAGGCATACACCAGCAGCGCAGCCCTCCCTGGACCTAGTACCAGCACTGCCGTACAACATGGTGAAGTGGCGAGCACCAGAAGGGCAGTTGAAGCTGGTACGGTGGCACGTGCAATAGTTACCCAGTCGCAGCCACCGCACAGACAGGCCCGTAGACCCCCTAGAATCCCTGAGGTGCTGGCAAATCCTGATTGGCAGTCCCCAAACTTCAGCCACACCAGTAGTTCCACCTTTCACCGCCCAGTCTGGAGTTCGGGTTGAGCTCAGATCGGTTCGGCCCTGGGATTTTTTGAGCTGTTCTTGACTGCAGAGCTCTTGGACATAGTCGTGACAGAAACAAACCGGTATGCCACACAATTTATAACCGCCAACCCGGGAAGCTATTATGCCCAGCCTTTCCGGTGGAAACCAGTCCAAGTTTCCGAAATTAAAACTTTTCTGGGCCTTCTCCTCAACATGGGTCTAACCAAAAAGCATGAATTGCGGTCATATTGGTCCACGAACCCAATTCATCACATGCCCATGTTCTCTGCTGCCATGTCCAGGGCACGATTTGAGGCCATCCTGCGTTTCCTGCACTTTAGCGACAACACCACCTCCCGTCCCAGAGGCCACCCAGCTTTTGACCGGCTCCACAAAATTCGGCCCCTCATAGACCACTTCAACCAGAAATTTGCAGATTTGTATACCCCAGAGCAAAACATCTGTGTATACGAGTCCCTCATACATTTTACCGGGCGCCTTGGCTTCAAACAATACATCCAAAGCAAGCGCGCCCGGTATGGGGTCAAATTGTATAAGCTCTTTGAGAGGGCCACAGGCTATACCCACAAATTTTGGATCTATGAGGGAAAAGATCAGACCCTGGAGCCGGTAGGTTGCCCTGACTACCTGGGGAGCAGTGGGAAGACAGTCTGGGACTTGGTGACACCCTTATTTAGCAAGGGGTACCATCTTTATGTGGACAATTTCTACACAAGTGTGGCCCTCTTCAGGCATTTGTTTCTAGAACAGATTGGCTGCTGTGGCACCGCGCAAACTAGTCGCGCGGGCTTCCCCCAACGGCTCGTTACCACCCGTCTTGCAAGGGGGAAGAGGGCTGCCTTGTGTAACGAAGAACTGCTCGCGGTGAAATGGAGAGACAAGCGCGACGTTTACATGCTCTCCTCCATTCACGCAGACACGACAATCCAAATTGAGCTAGCAACCCGTGTCATTGAAAAGCCCCTCTCAGTCCACGACTATAACCTTCACATTGGAGAGGTGGACTTCAATGACCAGATGTTGTCTCCGTATTTAGTTTCCCGACGCACCAGACGCTGGTGTCTGTATATTTGATTCAATTGGCTCTGTATAATAGTTTTGTTCTCTACAGTAAGGCTGGGAGAACAGGATCCTTCCTTAAATTTCAGGAAGAGATCATCGAGAACCTCCTGTATCCAGGAGGTTCCGTGGCCCCATCCACCAGTCTAGTTAGCCGTCTACACGAGCGACATTTCCCCAATGTCGTTGCTGGTACCTCAACCCAACCGTCACCCCGAAAAAGATGTTGTGTCTGTAGCAGGAGTGGAATAAGGCGTGACACCTGCTATTTCTGTCCTGACTGCCCTGACGACCCTGCCCTATGCTTAGGGGAGTGTTTCCGGAAGTACCACACACAGGTACACCTAGCATAGGGATCACATCTCACCAGGACAAGCACACAGGGCTATTAGGGCCCATTCACACACAGCTGCTGCAAACCTCTCCTTTCACCTGGGACAAAGTGCATAATGCACTTCACCACATCTTTGGGCGATTTGCGCTTTGCACATTGTCCCATGGGGAAGGAGAGGTTTGTCCTAAAAAAGGTAAAAAAAAAAAAAAAAAACACCAGTAAGCAAAACAGTTAACGTTCAGTTCCAAAAGTTTAATAAAGTTTATATGTTCTGTTCAAAAGTTATTATAAAGTTAAAAAAATGATTGCGTTGTGGCCTGTTTTTTTTTTTTTGTTTTGTTTTTTTTACCTTCCAGGTGGACCAACCGATCGACTAGCTGCAGCACTGATGTGCATTCTGACAGAAGCATTGTGCTGCTGTCAGATTACACACAAGTCGGTGTATGCGGCGCTGCAAGACAAGATTGTGCTGCCGATGTTGAGACCTCTCACTTGGCCTTCATTTATTGATATACTGCCCGTATAATTTTGTACTGTGAGTGTTCCAGCATATTATGCACTACAGCTATGGTGGGCTCTCTCATCGGTCTTTACTCACCTCTAACTATATATATTTTTGTATACTGGACTCATGAGTTGGTCATTGTACCCTATATAGATATATTTTTCTTCTAATGATCTCACTATTAGTTTTACTACATGCATTTTGTGACCAGTGTGTTCGTCCAGGGTGGCGCTTGTTTTCTCCTCCCTGTTTCCCACACCCTGTCCTTGGCATCAATTATATGTGTATTTTAATCATGTATTTAATAAAATATTTATTCTAATCATTTGTTTTGGTACTTTGAGCTTCCTTCCTCTTTTCTTCTGTTATTGCACTCGGAGCTTGTACCGAGTTATTTCCTTTTGGATATCCCAATGCATTTATATGATATATGATGTAGGCACTGTCCTTCCTGTGTGCGTTAGGGGTTATCCGGGGTCATTCCTCTTTTTTTCTGATTCATCCACATCGATTGATGTGAATGGAGAAATCTGGTTTGCCAGGGCATACGAGCTAAGTGGGTATGGATGTTGGGCGAGCTCCTATGTCCTGGCAGACGCCTTTCCCCTCCTTTTTTTTTTTGGCAGAGATTTTTTCATCCACATTGATCGATGCGAATGAAGAAATCTGTGCCGTTCATTTTTTCTTTCAGCCCAGAGGCTGAACGAAAAAAAATAATCTCATTACCCGTATGCTCAATATAAGGAGAATAGCAGAAACTCCTAATGCTGGCCATACATGTAATGATTGCAGAGACCCTCAAATGCCAGGACAGCACAAACACCCCACAAATGACCCCATTTTGGAAAGAAGACACCCCAAGGTATTCGCTGAGGGGCATATTGAGTCCATGAAAGATTAAAAATTTTGTCCCAAGTTAGTGGAAAGTGAGACTTTGTGAGAAAAAATAAAATAAAATCAATTTCCGCTAACTTATGCCCAAAAAATATATATATGTGAACTCGCCAGGCCCCTCATTGAATACCTTGGGGTGTCTTCTTTCCAAAATCGGGTCACATGTGGGGTATTTATACTGCCCTGGCTTTTTAGGGGCCCTAAAGCGTGAGAAGAAGTCTGGGATCCAAATGTCTAAAAATGCCCTCCTAAAAGGAATTTGGGCACCTTTGCGTATCTAGGCTGCAAAAAAGTGTCACACATGTGGTATCGCCGTACTCAGGAGATGTTGGGGAATGTGTTTTGGGGTGTCATTTGACATATACCCATGCTGGGTGAGATAAATATCTTGGTCAAATGCCAACTTTGTATAAAAAAATGGGAAAAGTTGTCTTTTGCCGAGATATTTTTCTCACCCAGCATGGGTATATGTAAAATGACACCCCAAAACACATTCTCCAACTTCTCCTGAGTACGGCGATACCACATGTGTGACACTTTTTTGCCGCCTAGGTGGGCAAATGGGCTCACATTCCAAAGAGCACTTTTCGGATTTCACAGGGCATTTTTTTTTTACAGATTTGGATTTCAAACTACTTCTCACGCATATGGGCCCCTAAAATGCCAGGGCAGTATAACTACCCCACAAGTGACCCCATTTTGGAAAGAAGACACCCCAAGGTATTCCGTGAGGGGCATGGCGAGTTCCTAGAATTTTTTTTTTGTCACAAGTTAGCGGCAAATGATGATTTTTTATTTTTTTATTACAAAGTCTCATATTCCACTAACTTGCGACAAAAAAAATTCAAGGAACTCGCCATGCCCTGGCATTTTAGGGGCCCAAATGCGTGTGAAGTAGTTTGCAATCAAAATGTGTAAAAAATGGCCGGTGAAATCCGAAAGGTGCTCTTTGGAATGTGGGCCCCTTTGCCTACCTAGGCTGCAAAAAAGTGTCACACATGTGGTATCGCTGTACTCAGGAGAAGTTGGGGAATGTGTTTTGGGGTGTCTTTTTACATATACCCATGCTGGGTGAGATAAATATCATGGTCAAATGGCAACTTTGTATAAAAAAATTGGAAAAGTTGTCTTTTGCCGAAATATTTCTCTCACCCAGCATGGGTATATGTAAAAAGACACCCCAAAACACATTGCCCTACTTCTTCTGAGTACAGTGATTTCACAGGCAATTTTTTACAGATTTTTTTTTCAAACTACTTCCCACACATTTGGGCCCCTAAAATGCCAGGGCAGTATAACTACCCCACAAGTGACCCCATTTTGGAAAGAAGACACCCCAAGGTATTTCATGATGGGCATAATGAGTTCATGGATGTTTTTATTTTTTGTCACAAGTTAGTGGAATATGAGACTTTGTAAGGAAAAAAAATAAAAAAGTTAAAAAAAATCATCATTTTCCGCTAACTTGTGACAAAAAATAAAAAGTTCTATGAACTCACTATGCCTATCAGCGAATACCTTAGGGTGTCTACTTTCCGAAATGGGGTCATTTGTGGGGTTTTTCTACTGTCTGGGCATTGTAGAACCTCAGGAAACAGGACAGGTGCTCAGAAAGTCAGAGCTGCTTCAAAAAGCGGAAATTCACATTTTTGTACCATAGTTTGTAAATGCTATAACTTTTACCCAAACCATTTTTTTTTTTTACCCAAACATTTTTTTTTATCAAAGACATGTAGAACAATAAATTTAGCGAAATTTTTTTATATGGATGTCGTTTTTTTGGAAAAATTTTACAACTGAAAGTGAAAAATGTCATTTTTTTGCAAAAATTTCGTTACATTTCAATTATTAACAAAAAAAGTAAAAATGCCAGCAGCAATGAAATACCACCAAATGAAAGCTCTATTAGTGAGAAGAAAAGGAGGTAAAATTCATTTGGGTGGTAAGTTGCATGACCGAGCAATAAACAGTGAAAGTAGTGTAGTGCAGAAGTGTAAAAAGTGGCCTGGTCATTAAGGGTGTTTCAGCTAGGGGGGTTGAAGTGGTTAAAATACATATTTTTTTGTGGGAATTTTCGCCATTGATCCCCCTATGGTATGTCACTGTTCATGTTGTGGGATGATTTGTGCACTTCTTATAAGTATTTGGTGGCTGCAAATATGAGCTGAAGGTTCACCTGCCATTAAAGTGAATGGGTCCCACCGCGGTTCACGAACATTCGATCGTGTTCGTGAACCGTCCGGGCCGATGTCCTTCCATCACTAGAGCCCACCAATGTGTTAGAATTTAAAGCATCAGTTATATAGCGGAGGAATGCATGTCTGAGCTGCAGGCACTGTATGCTAGCAAATGTTTCTTTGTGGCGCACTGTATATGGTCAATTTTCCCTCTTTGAAGCAATTCTTCTACCGGAGAATATCTCTGTAATACAGCACCCAGAGGGAATTTGACAGAAAAAGATTCACTATGGAATTGGAGGAATTACACCATATAGTAGTGCCCTATAGAAGCCTATGCTGCCATAATAAGGCTCGGAAGTTATACCGAGCCATAGTTCGGAATGAGACTGCTTTTAGAATTGTATATCAGGATTGCTGTAAAGTTTTGGCCGGATGACTGGGTCAGGGCATGGGGTGTTTAAAGGGTTTGTCCTGCCAGTTATATTGACGACCTATCATCAGAATAGGTCATCAATATCTGATCGGTGGGGGTCCGACTCCCAAAACCTCAGCCGATCAACTGCTTAAAGAGGAGGCGGCGCTGCACGCCAGTGCTGCTTCCTGTTCATTACACTGCTCATCATCTTGAAAGTTACGGCAGTGCAGTGTAATGACTTGTACACTGCAGAAAGAAGGCAATCAAGCAAAGGCAATGTTTTACTCTGAGCAATGTTCTGCTTGGAAACCTTAGGTCCTAGCATTTATGTGGTTGTTATTTTGACATGTACCTAGTGTAAGGGATCTATTTTTTTAGGGATCATGTACCTAGTGTAAGGGATTTTTTTTTACAGGGGATCACCATCACAAACTTCATTCCGGGCAACAGATTTAATGTCCAAACTGTGCATTTATTTGTCGGTCTTCACAAACAAAACAACATAAATGTACACCTGCACAGCTAGGCACTACCTAATACATAACATATTCCCTGATTCACCTATAAAGGACTGTTCAGACACAGTATCAGGTCCGGCTTCCTCAGCCAATTATATACCAGCCCCCAGGCTGTAGGCAAGGTCAGTATGTCTGGGGAACTTGGGCTCAGCAGTCCGCCTGACTCTGGCCATGCGACCCTCTTTCCCAGCAGACATCGCTTGGTCCCCCAACTCCAGGCTATCTCCCAGCCTCGTGGCCCTTCAGCCTAGCCCGGCTGAAACTACACACACAGAGCCTCAACAGGCCTCTGTTTCAAACGCTCGACCCCCTCTCACTTTGAGGATTCTTTTATCCCCGGTTGATCGTGGCACCTGGTCCTGCTTCAGGCCTGATGATTGATGGGAAGACATGGAAACCCCTGCCATACATCTCCCATAACAGCTATGAGGCCTGTCACTGCCTCACATACCCCCACCCCTCCCCTTGTTCAAGCCCTTGGGGGTGAACACTTGCATAAACACAGGACATTGGTGCGAAGACATGTCCATTATCTACAGTTTTCCACTTGTTCTGCCACAACCATGCCAGCAGAGCCTAGTTTATCTCAAATACCACCTCAGGCTCTCTTTCCACATTGAAACCTGCTGCACCCACAGTCACCTTCTCAGCAGCCTCCATGGATGTCCCTCCATGATCCACCACTGGTATGGTACACCCTTTCAGCATACAGTCACTACCAGGTATTCTCTCTTCCCACATCAAGCTCACAGACTTGACACTCATCAGATACAACCATCTCCTGGTTGCCATTAGCCACTACCTTAGTTTCACAGGACTTTGACATGTCAGCCTCACTCTCTGTGTTGCTATCAGTCACAGCACATACCTCATATATACCACTCATGCCATTATGAGCACTGACCTCTAGGGCCACAAATGATCTAATCTCCACATTGGACACTTCCTTAGTAACCATAGAACACAATGGAGACTGCTTATCCACCTCTGGTACGTGTGGTACACCCTCTAGCACTGCCACCTTTTCCTGCACATTTTCTACAGTGGGATCCCCCAGCTGTGTGCTCTCTACATTTATCAGCATTTCTACATCAGGGACATTTTTACCAACCGGGTGAGCTTGTCATCATCATCACATATTTCACATGACATCACATTTTCATTAGGCAAATTAGACAACGTGGCACATTTAATTTGCACCCTATTGGTACCTCTGTTTTCAATGGTCATATCACTTAAAGGGGTCGGTACAGGTTCCGCAGAAGTTTCACCACTAGCTGCAGAAGTGTTTCCCTTTCCCCACAGTCCCCATACCAAATGGAAACCATCGCCCCACATCACCTCATGAACGAGCACTTTAGCATCACCAAATTCATAAGTCTCAGTTTTCATTGGAGTCTTACACCACATAGTTCACACTATCCCCACGAATGTCCCGCACATAGTTACTAGCTTCCAGGCTGGTATGAACCAGGCTCCCCTGGCTCTCCGTTTCAAACACTGCCTGGACTAGACTGCCCTTCACCACAAGTTCACACATTTGTGTAGCTGTCTCTAGTCCTGGTGTCTTTACACTGACTGGCTCAGCAGATATCAACTGCAGCTGGCTCACATTACCATTCAGGACTTCTGAGGTATTAGGGCACTGGTTAGCAATATGCCCAACTTCCAGAGCCCTGCTCACTGTCACTCTGTCTGATATACAAGTAATAATTGGAACGCTCTTACCCACAGTCATCACGAGTTTGGCTACATCACTCAGCTTCCTCATCAAGTGATTAGTTTCCTGCACCAGCTGCTTCATTATTTCATTTGTGGCCCTTGTTTTCCGCCACACCTTTCACCAGGTAGTGGTTGCTCCTAACAACTACATCACGGTTCCTTCGCACATCATCTCCAGGGCACTGTACACATTGGCAGGGAATATATGAACTCCTGAGAGCCGAACCGCTCTCCACCTCAGGTTTCTCCCGTTGGTTGCCCTTGGCAACGGCGCACATCAGCTTTTCCTCCGGACCTCCAGGCACACCACCGACACCTTGGACTTTTGCAAAGTGTTCACTCAGCGTTGAAGACTTTGTCTCACGGGCCCACAGCAATTGCACCTTCAAAATCTCCTGCTCCACATCAAAGCACACCATTTCGCTTGGGGCATAACTCATTTTTTGGGCCAGGCTTTCTCGTCGTTTTATATGCTTCCACAGTATGACATATTTGGTCATGAGATCCTACATTTCTGCAACCAAGTCCACTTAACCAGAGTCTCTGTAAATTGGGTTTCTGGCCCTTTAAACTCCATCTAGCAATTCAGCAGAAGTCAGCAGCACTTGCTCTTTCTGCCTTGTCATTGCCCCTAGCAACACTTTGTGCCCTTTTAACATGGACACTGCCCAGCAATTCCGCAGCCTTCAGCATGGACAACACTTGCTGGTGCACGCATCCTCCACCAATTCTAAGGGATTGTCTTTTTACAAGGGATCACCATCACAAATTTTCTTCCGAACGGATTTAATGTCCAAACGGTGCATTTATTTGGCAGTTTTCACAAACAAAACATAAATGAACACCTGCCCGGCTAGGCACTAGTGATGTCCCGAATAGTTTGCCGGCGAATAGTTCCCGGCGAACATTGCTTGTTCGCGTTCGCCGCTGCGGGCGAACATATGCGATGTTTGGTCCGCCCCCTATACATCATCATTGAGTAAACTTTGACCCTGTACCTCACAGTCAGCAGACACATTCCAGCCAATCAGCAGCAGACCCTCCCTCCCAGACCCTCCCGCCTCCTGGACAGCATCCATTTTAGATTCATTCGGAAGCTGCATTCACAGTGAGAGGAGGGATAGTACTGCTGCTGCTGATTCAATAGAAAAAGCGTTAGCTAGGGCATTGTTCTGTGTCCACAGACGCATCTGCTGTAAGGACAGCGTCCTGACAGCACCCCAAAAAGCCCTTTTCAGGGCTGGTACATCAGTGTGCATTAAAAAAAATAATTATATATTTATATATATATATATATATATGTATTAAGGCTGGTTACAGCCTGTATTTGTGGGCGGGGCTGCTTACCTATATCTCCGTCTCTTTCCACTCTCTTGGGTGGCCCACTTATTCAGGCCTACCCCGCACTGGCTCCGGGCACAGTTCAGCCAGATAGTTCCTGGAGGGCGATAGGCATCCCCCCTGACTCCACGTCAATGTACACCTCAGCCCCTACCACAAATATATATATATATATTGCAGTTGCCTGGCTGCCCGTGTGTGAGATAGCACTGTGTGCACTGCACACCATTCATACAGGGTGTGACAGAAAATACCTTGCAGATAAAAAAAAATTCTATTTAATATTTTTCTGTGACATAATCACATTTGCAAGCCTGTGTGTGTCAGGCCCACACAGACTGTATTGTGGCCACTGGTTAGGCCTCCAGTCATACCGTTACAGGGTGTTATTCACTCAAATACCTTGCAGATAAAAAAATTAATCTATGAAAAAAAAAATCTTTGATATAATCACATTTGCAAATTGCAAGGCCGTGTGTGTCAGGCCAACACAGACTGTATTGTGGCCACTGGCTAGGCCTCCACTCATACCTTTACAGGGTGTCATTCACTCAAATACCTTGCAGATAAAAAAATATATATTAAAACATTTTCTGTGATATAATCACATTTGCAAATTGCAAGCCCGTGTGTGTCAGACCCACACAGACTTTACTGTGCCCACTGCCCACAACTTATATAGGGTGGTACAGTACCTTGCACGCATAAACCACTTATCCCCCCCAAAAAATGTCAGGCAGAGGCAGTCCACCCGCAGGGGCCATCGTGGTCGTGGTGCTGTGATTTCCACTAGCCCTGGAATAATGCCCAGTGTTCAGAGGCCATGTACCCTGAACCCCAAAAATTCTGAGAAAATAGTTGACTGGCTTACACAGGACACCCAATCTTCAACAGCTTCCGCTAAGAACCTTGACGCACCATCCTCCTCCAGCTCAGCTTTGGTCACCACTCTCCCGCCTGCCGCCACCACCACCACTACCACCACAGCCACCACAGCCGCTTCACTTGATCCCTCAGAGGAGTTATTTACACATCAGTTGGATGAAATTAGTGATGCGCAACCATTATTGCCAGGGGATGTAGATAACAGGGTTATGTCTCAGTCAGGCAGCATTACACACATGGACGTACGGTGTGATGATGATGTTGTTGTACCCGCTGCTGCTTCCTTTGCTGAGGTGTCAGATACAAGTGAAGTGGTTGATGATGACGATGTGTCCGTGGATGCCACGTGGGTGCCTGTTCGAAGAGAAGAAGAAGAGGGGGAAAGTTCAGAAGGGGAGACAGAGAGAAGGAGGAGACGAGTTGGAAGCAGGGGGAGGTCGTCGCAAGGAGCTAGTGGCACAGTCAGACAGCATGTATCGGCACCCGGGGTCAGCCAGACAGCACGCCAATCAACGCATGCTGTTGCCACCACCAGAATGCAGTCATTGCAAAGCTCAGCAGTGTGGCATTTTTTTTGTGTGTTTGCCTCTGACAACAGCGATGCCATTTGCAACCTGTGCCAAAAGAGTCTTGGGAAATCCAACACCCACCTAGGTACAACTGCTTTTCGAAGGCACATGATCGCACATCACAAACGCCTATGGGATCAACACATGATGACGAGTAGAAGCAGCACACAAGCTCAAAGCCACCATCCTCCTCCTGGTCCAGCATCTTCAGCCACGTCAACCACTGCTGTCCTCCTTGCCCCCTCTCAACCACCCGCCACTCCGCCTCTCACCTTCAGCAGTTCCATCTCATCTGCCCACAGTCAGGTGTCTGTAAAGGAAATGTTTGAGTGTAAGCAGGGCGCCACTCTGCAGGGGGGCGCCGTCTGCGGGGCTGACACAAGTTAAATCGCAGACGCTGTGTTTTTTTTCCTTCACACAGCATCCGGCTGCAGAGCAGAGTGAGGAGGCGAGAGGGGGCGTGGCATGCACGGCAGTTCCCAATAGGCTCCGCCCACCTTCCAGGCGGGAAAGACAGTGCAGACTGCAGAGCCAGGAGCCAGAGGCAGCAAGAAGAAGCAGAAGATGGCTGCAGCTGAATTAGTAGGAGACTGTAGTCCAGCCTAGAGACAGTGATTCAACTTGAATTACTTAGTGGGGGCATTGTGCACTGTCTGTGGGGGCAGTATTACTTTGTTGGGGCCCTGGGGGGCAAATTACGTAATGGGCAGTGCCCATTACATAATTTGCCCCCCAGTGCCCCCACTAAGTAATACTAACTGCCCCCACAGACAGTGCACAACTCACTGCACACTGCCAATTACGTAATTTGCCCCCCAGTGCCCCCACAGACAGTGCACAACTCACTGCACACTGCCCATTACATAATTTGCCCCCCAGTGCCCCCACTAAGTAATACTAAGTGACTGAACAAATGCATGCCCTCGCAGGGGCAGCAGTGCAGCACAATCCACCATGATCCGGCCGGCCGGCAAGTACAGGAACAGCCGAACAGGAGGAGTCAGATCGATGACAGCCAGGTAGGGGGCGTGGCGCGGGCGGCGGCTAGGAATCAGGAGAAGATGTTAGAACTTAGATGGATGGATCACAAGTAGGGGGCGTGGCGCGGGCGGCGGCTAGTCGGGATTCGGACTCCAGAGCGCCCGCGCCCCCAGGCAGAGTGCGCTCTACGCGTTGGCCTACTCTGCTTATGGGTGGCACCGGCCCTGGATTCAAGCGACCCTGAGACAGAGTGAGTGACAGTCAGTGTCACTGTCCCAGAGTCCCAAAGTCCCACCCTGAGTGTGTAATTAGGTCAGTAGTGTACTGTGTTGGCATGGGCTGAGGGCAGGCAGGCTTTAGGGGTAATATATGATAATATGAGTTAAGTGCCACTGTGCCAGTCAGTGTCATGAGAGCCAGGCCAAGGCTGCCAAGCAAATGGCACCATGGCACTGCAGTCAGAGTGATGGTGAAGGATGACCAGGGACACTGAGACAGTACTGCCTCTCTGGGATGCCATCTGCCCATCTCTGCTGTCCATATACCAGGCCTACCCTGGTATATGGACAGCAGAGATGGGCAGATGGCATCCTCTGGGCAGCACTGTCTCTCTGGTCATCCTTCACCAGCACCCTGACTGCCACGGTCCTGCTTGGCCTGGCTCTCATGGCACTTCACTGCCTCGTGCTTGGCTATCAGCACTGAGTGATTCAGTCACACTGCAACATTGACTGAGTCACTCAGTGCTGATAGCCGAGCACCAGGCAGTGAAGTGCCATGAGAGCCAGGCCAAGCAGGACCGTAGCAGTCAGGGTGCTGGTGAAGGAAGACCAGAGAGACAGTACTGCCATCTGCCCATCTCTGCTGTCCATATACCAGGTCTACCAGCATTAGCCCTTGATATACCACCTGCCTGCCTGGTCACCCCACCTAACACTCAGGGAGACAAGTGACTCAGACTGTTAGGTGTGGGGTGACCAGGCGGTATTTGAAGGGGTAATACTGGTAGGCCTGGTATATGGAGAGGAGAGATGGGCAGATGGCGTCCTCTGGGGGTTGTATCTTACATGGGACTGTATGCTGGAGGAGCTGAAGGGAGAGTGATGTATTTTACATGGGACTGTTTGCAAGAAGGACTAAAGGCAGGGGGAGTGTTGTATCTTACACGGGACTGTATGCTGGAGGGGCTGAAGGGGGCCATAATTATTTCTATAATACTACAGACAGGGCCGGCCTTAGGCCTTTAGGCACCCTGTGCGAAAAAGCTTTACAGCGCCCCATAGTGACCACGCCCCTCAGTAACCACGCCCCTCAGTAACCACGCCCCTCAGTAACCACACGCTTTCAGTGGTCACTAGTGGCGTCGCTAGAGGGGGGCGAGGGGGGGCAATTGCCCCCCCTATGTTGTTCCTTGCCCCCCCAGGTGCCCCCCCGCTGATTCCCCCGAGTGAATACTAATGAGCGCTTCCATTAACCACCTCCGGACCGCCTAACGCGCCGATGCGTCCGGAAGGTGGTTGCTTTTCTCCTCCTGGACGCATCGGCGCGTCATCTCGCGAGACGCGAGATTTCCTGTGAACGCGCGCACACAGGCGCGCGCGCTCACAGGAACGGAAGGTAAGCGAGTGGATCTCCAGCCTGCCAGCGGCGATCGCTCGCTGGCAGGCTGGAGATCCGAATTTTTTAACCCCTAACAGGTATATTAGACGCTGTTTTCATAACAGCGTCTAATATACCTCCTACCTGGTCCTCTGGTGGTCCCTTTTGTTAGGATCGACCACCAGAGGACTCAGGTAGGTCAGTACAGTCCCACCAAACACCACACTACACTACACTACACCCCCCCCCCCCCCCCGGTCACTTATTAACCCCTTATAAACCCCTGATCACCCCATATAAACTCCCTGATCACCCCCCTGTCATTGATCACCGCCCTGTCATTGATCACCCCCCTGTCAGGCTCCGTTCAGACGTCCGCATGATTTTTACGGATCCGATCCATGTATCCATGGATCCGTAAAAATCATGCGGACGTCTGAATGGAGCCTTACAGGGGGGTGATCAATGACAGGCGGGTGATCACCCATATACACTCCCTGATCACCCCCTGTCATTGATCACCGCCCTGTCAGGCTCCATTCAGACGTCCGCATGATTTTTACGGATCCGATCCATGTATCCATGGATCCGTAAAAATCATGCGGACGTCTGAATGGAGCCTTACAGGGGGGTGATCACCCATATACACTCCCTGATCACCCCCTGTCATTGATCACCCCCCTGTCAGGCTCCATTCAGACGTCCGCATGATTTTTACGGATCCGATCCATGGATCCATGGATCCGTAAAAATCATGCGGACGTCTGAATGGAGCCTTACAGGGGGGGTGATCAGTGACAGGGGGGTGATCACCCTGATTACCCTGATCACCCCCTGTCATTGATAACCCCCCTGTAAGGCTCCATTCAGACGTCCGCATGCGTTCTGTGGATCCGATCCATGTATCCATGGATCCGTAAAAAATCATGCGGATGTCTGAATGGAGCCTTACAGGGGGGGTGATCAGTGACAGGGGGGTGATCACCCTGATTACCCTGATCACCCCCTGTCATTGATAACCCCCCTGTAAGGCTCCATTCAGACGTCCGCATGCGTTCTGTGGATCCGATCCATGTATCCATGGATCCGTAAAAAATCATGCGGATGTCTGAATGGAACCTTACAGGGGGGGTGATCATTGACAGGGGGGTGATGACCCTGATCACCCCCTGTCATTGATAACCGCCCTGTAAGGCTCCATTCAGACGTCCGCATGCGTTCTGTGGATCCGATCCATGTATCCATGGATCCGTAAAAAATCATGCGGATGTCTGAATGGAGCCTTACAGGGGGGTGATCAGTGACAGGGGGGTGATCACCCTGATTACCCTGATCACCCCCTGTCATTGATAACCCCCCTGTAAGGCTCCATTCAGACGTCCGCATGCGTTTTGTGGATCCGATCCATGTATCCATGGATCCGTAAAAAATCATGCGGATGTCTGAATGGAGCCTTACAGGGGGGGTGATCAGTGACAGGGGGGTGATCACCCTGATTACCCTGATCACCCCCTGTCATTGATAACCCCCCTGTAAGGCTCCATTCAGACGTCTGCATGCGTTCTGTGGATCCGATCCATGTATCCATGGATCCGTAAAAAATCATGCGGATGTCTGAATGGAGCCTTACAGGGGGGGTGATCAGTGACAGGGGGGTGATCACCCTGATTACCCTGATCACCCCCTGTCATTGATAACCCCCCTGTAAGGCTCCATTCAGACGTCCGCATGCGTTCTGTGGATCCGATCCATGTATCCATGGATCCGTAAAAAATCATGCGGATGTCTGAATGGAGCCTTACAGGGGGGTGATCAGTGACAGGGGGGTGATCACCCTGATTACCCTGATCACCCCCTGTCATTGATAACCCCCCTGTAAGGCTCCATTCAGACGTCCGCATGCGTTTTGTGGATCCGATCCATGTATCCATGGATCCGTAAAAAATCATGCGGATGTCTGAATGGAGCCTTACAGGGGGGGTGATCAGTGACAGGGGGGTGATCACCCTGATTACCCTGATCACCCCCTGTCATTGATAACCCCCCTGTAAGGCTCCATTCAGACGTCCGCATGCGTTCTGTGGATCCGATCCATGTATCCATGGATCCGTAAAAATCATGCGGACGTCTGAATGGAGCCTTACAGGGGGGGTGATCAGTGACAGGGGGGTGATTACCCTGATCACCCCCTGTCATTGATAACCCCCCTGTAAGGCTCCATTCAGACGTCCGCATGCGTTTTGTGGATCCGATCCATGTATCCATGGATCCGTAAAAAAATCATGCGGATGTCTGAATGGAGCCTTACAGGGGGGGGTGATCAATGACAGGGGGTGATCAGGGAGTCTATATGGGTGATCACCCCCCTGTCATTGATCACCCCCCTGTCATTGATCACTCCCCCCCTGGTAAGGCTCCATTCAGCCATTTTTTTTGGCACAAGTTAGCGGAAATTTTTTGTTTGTTTTTGTTTTCGTTTTTTCTTACTAAGTCTCATATTCCACTAACTTGTGTCAAAAAATAAAATCTCACATGGACGCACCATACCCCTCACGGAATCCAAATGCGTAAACATTTTTAGACATTTATATTCCAGACTTCTCACGCTTTAGGGCCCCTAAAAAGCCAGGGCAGTATAAATACCCCACATGTGACCCCATTTCGGAAAGAAGACACCCCAAGGTATTCCGTGAGGGGCATATTGAGTCCATGAAAGATTGAAATTTTTGTCCTAAGTTAGCGGAAAGTGAGACTTTGTGAGAAAAAAAAACAAAAAAAATCAATATCCGCTAACTTATGCAAAAAAAAAAAAAATTCTAGGAACTCGCCAGGCCCCTCATTGAATACCTCGGGGTGTCTTCTTTCCAAAGTGGGGTCACATGTGGGGTATTTATACTGCCCTGGCTTTTTAGGGGCCCGAAAGTGTGAGAAGAAGTCTGGGATCCAAATGTCTAAAAATGCCCTCCTAAAAGGAATTTTGGCCCCTTTGCGCATCTAGGCTGCAAAAAAGTGTCACACATCTGGTATCGCCGTACTCAGGAGAAGTTGGGGAATGTGTTTTGGGGTGTCATTTTACATATACCCATGCTGGGTGAGAAAAGTATCTTGGTCAAATGCCAACTTTGTATAAAAAAAATGGGAAAAGTTGTCTTTTGCCAAGATATTTCTCTCACCCAGCATGGGTATATGTAAAATGACCCCCCAAAACACATTCCCCAACTTCTCCTGAGTACGGCGATACCAGATGTGTGACACTTTTTTGCAGCCAAGGTGGGCAAAGGGGCACCTTTCAGATTTCGCAGGCCATTTTTTACACATTTTGATTTCAAGGTACTTCTTACACATTTGGGCCCCTAAATTGCCAGGGCAGTATAACTACGCCACAAGTGACCCCATTTTGGAAAGAAGACACCCCAAGGTATTCCGTGGGGGGCACGGCGAGTTCCTAGAATTTTTTATTTTTTGTCACAATTTAGCGGAAAATGATGATTTTTCTTTTTTTTTTCTTTTTTCCTTACAAAGTCTCATATTCCACTAACTTGCGACAAAAAATAAAAAATTCTAGGAACTCGCAGTGCCCCTCACGGAATACCTTGGGGTGTCTTCTTTCCAAAATGGGGTCACTTGTGGCGTAGTTATACTGCCCTGGCAATTTAGGGGCCCAAATATGTGAGAAGAACTTTGCAATCAAAATGTGTAAAAAATGCCCTGCAAAATCCGAAAGGTGCACTTTGGAATATGTGCCCCTTTGCCCACCTTGGCAGCAAAAAAGTGTGACACATCTGGTATCGCCGTACTCAGGAGAAGTTGGGCAATGTGTTTTGGGGTGTCATTTTACATATACCCATGCTGGGTGAGAAAAATATCTTGGTCAAATGCCAACTTTGTATAAAAAAATTGGAAAAGTTGTCTTTTGCCAAGATATTTCTCTCACCCAGCATGGGTATATGTAAAATGACAGCCCAAAACACATTCCCCAACTTCTCCTGAGTACGGCGATACCAGATGTGTGACACTTTTTTGATGCCAAGGTGGGCAAAGGGGCACATATTCCAAAGTGCACCTTTCGGATTTCACCGGTCATTTTTTACAGATTTTGATTGCAAAGTACTTCTCACACATTTGGGCCCCTAAATTGCCAGGGCAGTATAACTACGCCACAAGTGACCCCATTTTGGAAAGAAGACACCCCATGGTATTCCGTGAGGGGCATGGCGAGTTCCTAGAATTTTTTATTTTTTGTCGCAAGTTAGTGGAATATGAGACTTTGTAAGGAAAAAAGAGAAAAAAAAAAAAATCATCATTTTCCGCTAACTTGTGACAAAAAATAAAAAATTCTAGGAACTCGCAGTGCCCCTCACGGAATACCTTAGGGTGTCTTCTTTCCAAAATGGGGTCACTTGTGGCGTAGTTATACTGCCCTGGCAATTTAGGGGCCCAAATGTGTGAGAAGAACTTTGCAATCAAAATGTGTAAAAAATGCCCTGCAAAATCCGAAAGGTGCACTTTGGAATATGTGCCCCTTTGCCCACCTTGGCAGCAAAAAAGTGTGACACATCTGCTATCGCCGTACTCAGGAGAAGTTGGGCAATGTGTTTTGGGGTGTCATTTTACATATACCCATGCTGGGTGAGAAAAATATCTTGGTCAAATGCCAACTTTGTATAAAAAAATGGGAAAAGTTGTCTTTTGCCAAGATATTTCTCTCACCCAGCATGGGTATATGTAAAATGACACCCCAAAACACATTCCCCAACTTCTCCTGAGTACGGCGATACCACATGTGTGACACTTTTTTGCTGCCAAGGTGGGCAAAGGGGCGCATATTCCAAAGTGCACCTTTCAGATTTCACCGGTCATTTCTTACACATTTTGATTGCAAAGTTCTTCTCACACATTTGGGCCCCTAAATTGCCAGGGCAGTATAACTACGCCACAAGTGACCCCATTTTGGAAAGAAGACACCCCAAGGTATTCTGTGAGGGGCATGGTGAGTTCCTAGAATTTTTTATTTTTTGTCGCAAGTTAGTGGAATATGAGACTTTGTAAGAAAAAAAAAAAAAAAAAAAAAATCATCATCATTTTCCGCTAACTTGTGACAAAAAATAAAAAGTTCTATGAACTCACTATGCCCATCAGCGAATACCTTAGGGTGTCTACTTTCCGAAATGGGGTCATTTGTGGGGTTTTTCTACTGTTTGGGCATTGTAGAACCTCAGGAAACATGACAGGTGCTCAGAAAATCAGAGCCGTTTCAAAAAGCGGAAATTCACATTTTTGTACCATAGTTTGTAAATGCTATAACTTTTACCCAAACCATTTTTTTTTTGCCCAAACATTTTTTTTTTATCAAAGACATGTAGAACTATAAATTTAGCGAAAAATTTATATATGGATGTCGTTTTTTTTGCAAAATTTCACAGCTGAAAGTGAAAAATGTCATTTTTTTGCAAAAAAATCGTTACATTTTGATTAATAACAAAAAAAGTAAAAATGTCAGCAGCAATAAAATACCACCAAATGAAAGCTCCATTAGTGAGAAGAAAAGGAGGTAAAATTCATTTGGGTGGTAAGTTGCATGACCGAGCGATAAACGGTGAAAGTAGTGTAGTGCCGAAGTGTAAAAAGTGGCCTGGTCATGAAGGGGGTTTCACCTAGCGGGGCTGAAGTGGTTAAGGAAGCGCTCATTAGTACAGAAGGACCAGGAAGTGGTGAACGCTCTGTACTCACCACTTCCTGGTCCTCGGCTGTCGGCTGTGCAGGGCTGCGCACAGCGTGAGGTCGCTCTGTGACCTCACGCTGTGCGCGCCAGTTTAGAGCACGCACAGTCGACTGAGGAGGGAGAAAATGGCAGGCGGCGTCCGTCCAGGAGCAGGAGAGGTAAGTGTTTTGTTTTTTTAATTTTATAAAAAATGTGGCTGCTGGGGGCATTATGGGGGCTAATAGGAGGCATATGCGGCTAATAGGAGGCATATGGGGCTAATTGGAAGCATATTTGGGGGCTAATTGGAGGCATATTTGGGGGCTAATTGGAGGCATATTTGGGGGCTAATTGGAGATGTATGGGGGCATTTGGAGGCATATTTGGGGGCTAATTGGAGGCATATTTGGGGGCTAATAGGAGGCATATGGGGCTAATAGGAGGCATATGGGGCTAATAGGAGGCATATGGGGCTAATTGGAGGCATATGGGGGCTAATAGGCATATGGGGCTAATAGGCATATGGGGCTAATAGGAGGCATATGGGGGCTAATTGGAGGCATATGGGGGCTAATTGGAGGCATATGGGGGCTAATAGGAGGCATATGGGGCTAATAGGAGGCATATGGGGCTAATAGGAGGCATATGGGGCTAATTGGAGGCATATGGGGGCTAATAGGCATATGGGGCTAATAGGCATATGGGGCTAATAGGAGGCATATGGGGGCTAATTGGAGGCATATGGGGGCTAATTGGAGGCATATGGGGTCTATGGGGCTAATTGGAGGCATATGGGGGCTAATTGGGGGCTAATTGGAGGCATATGGGGGCTAATTGGAGGCATATGGGGTCTATGGGGCTAATTGGAGGCATATGGGGTTAATTTGAGGCATATGGGGGCTAATTGGGGGCTAATAGGAGGCATATGGGGGCTAATTGGAGGCATATGGGGTCTATGGGGCTAATAGGAGGCATATGGGGCTAATAGGAGGCATATGGGGGCTAATTGGAGGCATATGGGGGCTAATTGGAGGCATATGGGGTCTATGGGGCTAATTGGAGGCATATGGGGGCTAATTGGGGGCTAATTGGAGGCATATGGGGGCTAATTGGAGGCATATGGGGTCTATGGGGCTAATTGGAGGCATATGGGGTTAATTTGAGGCATATGGGGGCTAATTGGGGGCTAATAGGAGGCATATGGGGGCTAATAGGAGGCATATGGGGGCTAATAGGAGGCATATGGGGGCTAATTGAAGGCATATGGGGGCTAATTGGAGGCATATGGAGCTAATTGGAGGCATATGGGGGCTAATAAGAGGCACAATGGGGGCTAATTAGAGGCATAATGTGGGCTAATGAGGCATAATGGGGGCCAATGGGGCTAATAAGAAGAATAATGGGGGCTAATGAGGCATAAGGGCTTATATGGGGGCTGATATGGGAGTGATGAGAGGCATAATGAGGGCTAATGAGAGGCATAATGTGTCATCCACAGATCCCCCATAACAGTGTGTCTTCCACAGATCCACCATAACAGTGCGCCTGTGCACTGACGAGAGACAGAAAGAAGGGGAAAGAATCCGTGGAAGCAAGCAGAGGACAGCACAGCAGACGACTGAATAGCTTCTTTTGTAAGTAAATTGTTTTATTATAACTGTATCCCTGCAGACCGCAACTCTCTCGTATTTTGTAATCTTATTTTGTTTTTGCCCCCCCATTTTTGACTGTGGTATCTTTGTGCCCCCCCTATATATTGTTCCTAGAGTCGCCACTGGTGGTCACACCCATTTCTCCAATATTGGCTCCATTTAAAACCTTCCACTCCGTTAAGGGCTCTTTCACATCTGTGTTATTGTCTTCTGGCATAGAGTTCCGTCGTCGGGGCTCTATGCCGGAAGAATACTGATCAGGATTATCCTAATGCATTCTGAATGGAGAGAAATCCGTTCAGGATGCATCAGGATGTCTTCCGTTCCGGAACGGAACATTTTTTGGCCGCAGCAAATAGCGCAGCATGCTGCGCTTTTTGCTCCGGCCAAAAATCCGGAACACTTGCCGCAAGGCCGGATCCAGAATGAATGCCCATTGAAAGGCATTGATCCGGATCCGGCCTTAAGCTAAACGTCGTTTCGGTGCATTGCCGGATGCGACGTTTAGCTTTTTCTCAATGGTTACCATGGCTGCCGGGACGCTAAAGTCCTGGCAGCCATGGTAAAGTGTAGTGGGGAGCGGGGAGCAGCATACTTACCATCCGTGCGGCTCCCGGAGCGCTCCAGAGTGACGTCAGGGCGCCCCAGGCTTAGGATGACGTGATCGCATGGATCACATGATCCATGCGCATGGGGCGCTCTGACGTTATTCTGGAGCGCCCCGGGAGCCGCACGGACGGTGAGTATACTGCTCCCCCGCTCCCCAGTACTACTATGGCAACCAGGACTTTAATAGCGTCCTGGGTGCCATAGTAACACTGAAAGCATTTTGAAGACGGATCCGTCTTCAAATGCTTTCAGTACACTTGCGTTTTTCCGGATCCGGCGTGTAATTCCGGCAAGTGGAGTACACGCCGGATCCGGACAACGCAAGTGTGAAAGAGGCCTAAGTCCCCAAAAAACTGATTACAAGCTATGATAAAAATACAACTTTTATTCAAAAGGTATTTAAACTTGTAACACCTAAGGCCGGCCCTGGCAATAGGCGGCGGAGCTCGGCAGTGTCACAGGCGGAGAGAGCGGCCGGAGCGGCAAGTGACAGCGCGGACCTCAGCACACCATGGACACGGACTCTGGGGACCTGAGCGAGGGGGAGCTGTCACCAGGTAACAGCAACGCCAAACTTGTCTGCAGCACTGCTGACTGACAGCCGCACGTCCCGCTACAGATCAATCAACTTCATTGAAATGGGCGGGAGGCTGCAGTCCGCTGGTAATGGGGGGGTTAACCCCTTTTAAAGGGTTAAAAGGAGAGAGCGCTGTGGCTCCCAGGGAGTGGGTGCTCCGCACGTGGGGCAGGAAGTTTGTTAGGGGCATGCGGTACCTGAGCACCTGTCGCTGGTCATAGCAGGTGCTGCGGATTATAAACCGCAGTCAGTGCTCTGCACGGTAGTCACTGTGCCAATGATAGAGCTGCATAGGGTGGGACTGAGGGGGATGTAGCAGAGCTGCCTGGAGGTGCTGCTCACCTACCTGTTGTGTTATCATGGATGACATACTCAGCTCTGCTACATCAAGAGCTGTGGACTGTAAACCTGACACCTACTGGAGTGTACAGTAGTGAGCCAAGTAAGGGGACTGGTGGGTAGAGATACCCCTCAGATCTCGCCTATTTGGAATATACCCTTTTGAGCGCCAATAGTGGTTGATTGTTACTGATTAGTATTTGGGTTTTGTGTTGGTATGAGGAGCAAGTTTTTTTGGATGTGGGGGTGTGTATATATGTCTCGAGCTGTGAGATAAAAGCACATATATGTTTATGTATATATAAATGCGTATAAAAATCTGCAAAAAAGGTCAAAAGATTGTATCTACATAAAAAGTCTAAAACATTTTCACATGGGTAGGATTACTGCAAACTGTCTCAGGTGCCTAAAAGACTGTGCTCTGCAGCATCGTGCGCTGTATAGTATGGTACAGTACGTAAATCACTGGGTTAAAAATTTGGGTCCAAGGGTACCATTATACATATATTTAAAATAACATATATATAATAAAAAATAAAATTAAAAATAATATTTTTCAAAATATTTTTAAAAAAATAATAATGTAGTAACGTGGGTTCAGTTACTCACTTCACGAGGGGGGCGGTTTACCAGGATAAGCATAAAACACCTGTAAACCAAGTACCCCCCCAGCCTGGATCGCTTCTAGAGTATTAACGGATGAAGGCAGCAAATCACACGGGTGCTTCTCTTCAAAGGTCTTTATTTGCATAAGTAAGTAAATCCGGCTCAACGCGTTTCGGGACAGGCACGTCCCTTCATCAGGAGCAATATTGTTCATATCTATATTCCTGGGTATATATACCCTCAATGTCTTGTTTAATTGTTTGTTAAAATGGCCCCTAATTGGCAAAAGGGCGCCAAAAGACGAAAAATGGCGCCAAAATATCTTTGGGGGACCGCCCATGTGTGGGAGAAGGCATTTTTTAGCCTATCCGTGCGATCAGCCGCAAGTAGGGGTAACCGGCTGCGCTTTTGCGCATGACCGGAAGTAGGTGCGTTCCACGCTGGAGCGCATCGTAACGTCCGGTCTAGTCAGTGGTTTTCTTTTTCCTCTATTTCGTGCGCTGCGCATGTCCGGAAGTTCGGCCTTGCGTTCCAAGCTGGAACGCATGTTCTGCTTCCGGTATTTGCGATTCTTCTGTTCTCAAGTCTTTTGCTGTTGAGGCTACATGGGAGCGTTAGTTTTTTAGAGGATACCTGTGATGATTTAGTGTATTTGGTGGGGTGGGCTTATATCTGGGGTGAATCGGTTGGGCTTTTGGGTTAGAATTCGTGTGGGGGTAGAATTAAAAAAGGAGAAGAGGTCTTTTCTAATGGCAAAGAGTGGTGTGCCCAGTGTAAAAGTCCTATAGAATCTTATAAAATCTATCTTCCTTGGTTCTGGCTCTTTTTATGGGGTTTAGGGTGGAAGCAGTGTATGGTTAGTGTCAGTGGTAATGAAGAGGGGAAGGAGGAGGGGTTGATATTTATTAGGGTGTATAATAATTTATAGATATGTAAGGCAGGTTCTATTCAGATGGGGGTAAGTGGGATTAGATGTTATTGTCTCAAATAAATAGTAAAAAATATGTAAATTACATAACACATGTTATATGAAAGTAATAATGCATAATAGATAATAAACCATTAAAAATATGTAAGATAAGGAAAAAATATATATATAGGATGAGGAAAGGGTGTTGTATCACTTGAAGATGGTACTGATGGTGGGATTATATCTCTTGGGGCAAAGTGGCGGGGGGATGGGTTCGGGTTAGGCGGTCAAAGACATATGTATTAAAATGTGGTAATACAATAAATAATACAATAAATACAATAAATAAATGTGGAATTGGTATGTTCTGTTTGTGTCGTTGTTTCCTTGATTCTTGTATGTGCATATACATATACACACGTGCACATATATACACATACACATATATATACAAACACACGCGCATGGACACGCATGCATCCTCTCCATGTATGGTTTGCTTTCATCGTTCTTGGTTAAAACCGTTTTTTTTGAAAAACTTCTTATGTGTTTTTTGTTTATATATTCTTTTTCAGGTTTTTTCTTTTTTTATTAGGCAAAGTGCTTGGATGTTTTTGTTTTTGGTCTTTCTAGTGGTTTAAAAAGTTGAATGTGCGTGTTAATTGGGTAGTGACGTGTGGTTGTGTTGGGTGCGGTAGTTGATGGTTAGTGGTACTTGATGATTTAATAGTGGTACTTGCTGATTTAATAGTTGGTGTGTTCAAGTGCTTCGTTAAGTCCAAATGGGGTAAGGGTATTGAGTTTAAAGATCCAGAACATTTCTTTTCTACAGAGTTGTTGATAGGAAGTGGTTTGTTCTAGGGGGATAACTTTTAGATCGAGGGGGTTGCCTTCGTGAACTAGTGTAAAGTGGCGTGAAACGCTGTGTGTCGTGATTTTCCTCTTTATGTTTGATCTGTGTTCATTCATTCGTTCTCTCAGGGTTTGTGTTGTGCGGCCAACGTAATGGATGTTGCAGGGGCATTGGAGTAGGTAGATGACATTTCTACTGGCACAGGTCATTTGTTGTAGGAATACGATCTTGTTTATGGGGTGTGGGATGTCTATTTCCCTGTGTGCTGTTTTGATCATTTTGCAGCATTTGCATTTTTTTACGCCGCATTTTGAGGAACCCTTGAATTCTGATGTTTGTTTGTAGATTTTTGTTTGTTTCGTCGTTTTTTGGTTGTGTTTGTTTGGACATGATGGGGCTAGGATGTTTTTAAGGGTTTTTGCTCTTCGAAAGGTGAGATTTGGTGTTTTAGGGATTTCTTTACCTAAAATGGGGTCTTTAAGTAGTACTGACCAATGTTTTGTTAAGATCTGTCTGATTGTCTGATGGTTTTTGTTATACCTTGTGATTAGTCCTGGTATGAAGGGGGTTTCTTTATTTGCTTTTCTTCTTCTTGGCTGAAGGCTTTCTTTCTGATCTATTTGGAAGATTTTCTTTTTCGAATTTTTTATGAGTTGTGGGGGGTAATTTTTTTGCAGGAATCTTTGGCTAAGGGTTTCTATTTGTGTTTTCATGGTATCTGTGTTTGTGCAGTTCCGTCTTATTCTTTTCATCTGGCTGAAGGGTATATTGGTTTTCCATTTATGGTAGTGGCAACTGTTGAAATCAAGGAAGCTGTTGGCGTCTACATTTTTAAAATGTGTGCTGGTGAGGATAGTGTTGTTTTGGCTATTGAGGTGAAGGTCTAGGAAAACTGCGTTGGTTGGATCTGATTCTAGTGTGAGTTTGATGTTCCAATTGTTTTGGTTGAGGGTCTGTACAAATGTTTTGAGGTCGTTATTATTTCCTTGCCAGATGAAAATGATATCATCAATGTACCTCTTGTAGAATTTGATGTTGGGGTGTTTGAGTAGGCCGTGTTGGTCCTCGAAGGCCCCCATGAATAGATTTGCATATGAGGGTGCGAATTTGGTGCCCATGGCTGTACCTTTGGTTTGGATGTAGAAATTGTCTTTGTATGTAAAATAGTTATGGTTAAGTATGAATTCTATGGATTTCGAAATGAATTCTTTTTGGGTTGGTGTCATGATAGTATCATTGTCTAAATATCTATTTGTAGCGTTAAGACCTAGTGAATGTATAATGTTACTGTATAGTGATGTTACATCGAGTGTGGCCCAGATATAGTTGTCTTGCCACTTGACTTCCTCTAGGCTCTGAATGAGGTGTGCCGAGTCTCTAAGGTAGGATGGAAGCATGATGACGTATCTCTGAAGTATGCCATCGATGTATTCAGACAGGTTCGAGGTGAGGGAATCTATGCCTGAGATTATTGGTCTACCCGGTGGGTCTGATAGGGATTTGTGGATTTTGGGGAGGTAATAAAATCGGGCAGTAGCTGGATGGAACACTTTGAGATATTTTTGTTCTTTTTTGTTGGAGTGACCAGGTGCCAAGGCTGGTCCCTCAGACACTAGGTGGTTGTGATGTAGCAGGATTAAGCACACACTGTCAGTCTGTCCCCCTGTCCTCTATGAGCCCCCCCCCCCCAATGGCACATTTTTCCCACTCCATTATGGGCCACCACAGGGCCAGTGGCAGATGGGATCCATCCAGATGTTATCTTATCTTATCTTTGTACAAAATTGTACTATACTACCAAATACCTGTAAGTAGTTCTGTGTGTTCTGACTTGTTATGGTGGTCCGGTGGAACACTGGAACTTGCTGCTTGGCTTTGGCTGGCTCAGGCGTCTGTTGTGGGCGTGGCTGCTGCTGGCTGGTGCTCGGGCTCGCTCCGCCTCCTTCTTCACTCTGCCTGTGCTGCAGCTGCCTGCGTCACACACACTCCAGCAGCCACTGGTATGCTCTGCTCTGTTAAAGAGAGAGGCAGGCCAGGCAGCAGAGCGGAGCGCAGAGCAGCCGCGGGCCCCGCCCCCTCCTCACTCAGTCTCTTAGTCCGGACTCCGGACCGTGACGTGACGGTGTCACGGTGACTTCATGTTCATGGCTCATGCTGTTAGATGGCCGGCGGGCCGCGGCGGCAACAGAATATAGTATTAAGTAGTAGACTGACTTCACTTAGAGTTCGGCGGGCTGTGTCGGCCGCCCGGCGCCCCTGTTGCTATGGCGCCCTGTGCGGCCGCACAGCCCGCACACCACAAAGGCCGGCCCTGACTACAGAGGTGGTCATTATAATAATAATACAGAGGGGGCCATTATATATTATAATTATGCAGAGAGCATTATACTTATGGGCACTACAGGGGAAGGGGAGGCCTGTTATCTGAGGATGATAGTAAAGTAAGGAATCTAAAAAAAAATCTGCAAAACTTTGCAGAGAGGAGACGCGGCTGAAAGAAGGTGTCATCATGGTCCTATCTCCGAATGAGGACGTTGAGGAAAGTCTACATCACAGGAGATGTCACTGGATGTAACAGGTATGGTGCTGTATTCTCCTGTATATTTCATAGCAATGTATGCAATGTCCATCCAAATATCTGTTTCACGGTAGGGGGGAGGGGGTATATAGAATTTGTCCCACACTGCCTCAGCCTGGCCCCAGACTTGAGGTCACACTGTGTGTGTTCTGAATTCTGGGGCCTCACACCCATCTACTACTTTATCTGTACTCAGAGAGCTATCACTGTGTTATCTGTGGTGTTACATAGGACTGCAGGTGACATCTATTACATTTTTTTTTTTAAAGGGGCGTGGTCACAGGTTGGGGGGGCGCAATACTTGGCTTGCCCCAGGTGCTGGCTACCCACGCTACGCCACTGAGCGTAAGAAGCCAATGTCACAGAGTCACCTCCTTGCCCGGCGTCTGACAGCTGGCTTGACGGAACTCTTAGCCCGCCAGCTTTTACCATACCAGCTGGTGGAGTCTGAGGCCTTCAAAAAATTTGTCGCTATTGGGACACCACAGTGGAAGGTACCCAGACAATTTTTTTTTTCAAATAAGGCAATCCCAAACCTCTACTCAGTGATTGAAAAGGAAGTCATGGCATCAGTCCATCTGACCACTGATACCTGGTCAAGCACGGTCAGGGCAGGTATATCACCTACACTGCGCATTGGGTCAACCTGCTGACGGCTGCCAAGCATGGAATGCGTGGCTCTGCAGCGGAGTTGGTGACACCGCCACGACTTGCAGGCAGGCCTACTTCCACCTCCTCTACTTCTCCTACTCCATCCTCTTCCATAACTTCCTCGGCTGAGTCCTCTTCTGCTGCGGCGTCTGGCTGCACATCAACTGAATACCCCCAGCTTCCCAGGGGCTATTCCACATCCCGGATACAATGTCTTGGGGTTGACTTGCCTGAAAGCAGAGAGCCACACCGGACCAGCACTCCTGTCCGCCCTGAACGCACAGGTGGATCAGTGGCTGACCCCGCACCAAAGTGGTGTGTGACAATGGAAGCAATTTGTTGGCGGCATTGAATTTGGGCAAGTTGTCACATGTGCCGTGCATGGCACATGTGTTGAATCTCATCGTACAACGCTTTGTGTCTAAGTACCCAGGCTTACAGGACGTCCTCAAGCAGGCCAGGAAGGTGTGTGGCCATTTCAGGCGTTCCTACACGGCCATGGCGCACTTTTCAGACATTCATCCGCCGAAACAACATGCCAGTGAGGCGCTTGATTTGCGACAGCCCGACACGTTGGAATTCAACACTCCTAATGTTAGACCGCCTGCTCCAACAAGAAAAAGCCGTCAACGAGTATTTGTATGACTGGGGTGCTAACAGGGGAAGAGGGGAAATTAATCCTCCTCCTACCACGACTACGGCGGCAAGGACAGGACGCTTTACATATGTGTTGTTGATGGAGGACATGCAGAGCTTTTTCAGTCCTACACATCGCCACAGCCCTTCGGGATCCAGCCTTAGAGAATGACTCGACCGACAGGTAGCAGACTACCTCGCCTTAACTGCAGATATCGACACTCTGAGGAGCGATGAACCCCTTTACTATTGGGTGTGCAGGCTTGACCTGTGGCCTGAACTATCCCAGTTTGCGATAGAACTTCTGGCCTGCCCCGCTTCAAGTGTCCTGTTAGAAAGGACCTTCAGTGCAGCAGGAGGCATTGTCACTGACAAACTAAGTCGCCTCGGTCAAAAAAGTGTTGATTACCTCACCTTCATTAAGATGAATGAGGCATGGATCCCGAAGGGACTGACAGTGGGCGATACGTTTGACTAACAAAAGGCCTGATGACATGCCTTGGCCTCAAAATGGTCCACACGCTGCTGTATTTAATGTCTGCATACCGGATGACTTTCGTGAATTCTCCGCCACCAACTAGGGTTCAAGCCGCAATGTTTTAGTCTCCTTTCTGCCTGGAAAACATAAATTTTTCTGGCCGCTGCTACAGCAGCGGCTGCAACAATACCTAGTTTTTCAGGCATGTGTACATGCCTAATTTTTCTAGTGCTGCACTGTGGCTGCAAAAAAAAAAAAAAAGGCACATACATGTGTCAATTCCCCTTTGTGATCGGTACCTTGTTGTGCTGAAAGGGCTTGCGTATCACAATGAAGCGATCATCACCTCTATGAGTGTGTTGGCAATGTTGCCACACCCCAAATAAGGCCGTTGCTTCATTATGATCAGACTAAGGCCCCATGCACACGGCCGTGTTTCACAGCCGTGTGCGCGCCGTGGAACCGCGGCCTGGATCCCTCCTGAGAGCAGGAGCGCACGGCGTCACTGGTTGCTATGACGCCGTGCGCTCCCTTCTGTCGGCACAGTACAGTAATACACTGGTATAGATCATACCAGTGTATTACTGTATTGCGGCGGCAGCAGGGAGCGCACGGCGTCATAGCAACCAGTGACGCCGTGCGCTCCTGCTCTCAGGAGGGATCCAGGCCGCGGTTCCACGGCCCGCACACGGCTGTGAAACACGGCCGTGTGCATGGGGCCTAAAAGCGATCGGCTGGATAATTTTTCATAGAAAAAACATTATTTTTCTTTTCTTTTTTAAGTTGTATGGGTTTTTAATACATAAAATAAACTATTAAGAGACTTTATTATGATTTTTTTATTAGAAAGAATGCAGACAATTAAAAAAATCCCCATCAATTCCAATACAAAGCAAGTACAGAGCTCAGAACAAAATTATTTCAGGATGTCGTTAATTCGACAATGATTAATCAATTCGACACACACGTCCCCGGATAGGGGACGTAACAGGGATTAAACTGATGAGATTAGTACTACAGAAAATACCACTCATATCGGCAGGGGCGGATTAAGTGCCTCATAGGCCCGGGGCTGTTTCCCAAACTTGGGCCCCTTTTCTCTATTTATCAATGACCCCCCCCCCCCCCCCCCCCCCCCCAATTCAGTGTTTTTTCGAACCTTTATTGAAGTTTTTAGAACAATGGTAAATGGTCTTTCAAATAATATATTAAATGTTTTTTTGTTTTTTTTATTACAGGGAAAGATTTATCCAAACTAAATTTAAAGGAAAAGTGACTTGGTTACTTATAGCAAACAATCAGATTCCACCTTTCATTTCCCAAATGAGATCTGAAAAATGAAAGGTGGGATCTGATTGGTTGCTCGGGACAACCAAGTCAGTTTTCTGTACAACCAGTTTGGAAAATGTACAATAGTGTCATACTGTATACAATAGTAAGTGTCAGAGGACATACACTCTTACAGACCACATACATTTATAACATCCCCCATAATCATGTTCAAAAAAACAATCTAGAATCTGAAAATATTACAAAAAATATTACAAAATCATATGTGCACTCTCCACCCAGTAACTGCCTCCAAGATTGGCGCAAGTAAATGTACCTTGTGTATAATGAGACCCCAGTATAAGGCTATGTCTAACTTCAGTAAGTGGCATTTATCATGTAGAGAAAGTTAATACAAGGCACTTACTAATGTATTGTGATTCTCCATATTGCCTCCTTTGCTGGATGCATTTTTACATCACATTATAACACTGCTCATTTTCATGCTTATTATGACCACCCTGCAATCCATCAAATCCATCAGTAGTGGTAATGCTAGCACACTATAGGAAAGATTGTGCACTCATGTGGTCTCGGCCACCAGTGAGTCTGGAACTTTCTCCCATAGTTTGCAAGCACGACCACCGCTGCTGGATTATAGGGTGGTCGTACCTATGGAAACTAGCAGTGTATAATGTGATGGAAAAATGAATCAAGCCAGGAAAGGAGACAATATGGATAATCACTATACATTAGTAAGTGGCTCATGTTAACATTGTCTACGAGATAAATGCCATTAGCTGAAGTGAAAACCGCTTAAGTATAGAAAAAGCAGAGGGTTATACATGTATAAGTTACAAGTTTGGATGAATATTTAACCAAAAAATGTATAAAGCTCCTTTTGCTATATAAAAGTTATGTTTACAGTTGAGGACGAGTTGAAGAAAGCCAAGTTTTATTCCATATCTGTAGATATTTTATATCAATCCTTCATACAGCAGATTTGAACTTTACTACCTGGTGGCAGGTTATTTTTTTTATTTTTTTATAATGGATTATTCTGCACTATATAGGCCAAAAAAAATAGTACGGAGTGCTTCTTTAACTGGTTATTAAAGGGCTGATTTTAACAAAGGCTCTGGATTTGGTTTTCTGATTTACATATGCTCCATATATAAATATATTTAACTTCTCACCTTTGAAATGAATAGCTTGTGATTCTCTTGTAGGACTGCCTGCCCTCGTCTTGTCTTGTAGGCTTCTGTGAGACATATTTCGGAGGCGATAATGATATCTGTAGAACAGGGATGTCAAACTCTGGCCCTCCAGCTGTTGCAAAACTTCAACTCCCATCATGTCTGGGCATACTACAGCTATCAGGGAATGATGGGAGTTGTAGTTTTGCAACATCTGGAGGGCCATGAGTTTGACATCCATGCTGTAGAACAAATATAACATATTCTAGCTGCACACTAAAATCCTTAAAGGGAATTTCTCACCAGCGACCTGCCTACCAAACAGTTTGCATAGACACAGCTTCTTACCGTCAAAATGAATGGCTTGTGATCCTCTTGTAGGACTGCCTGCCGTTGTCTTGTAGGACTGCCTGCCCTTGTGTTTTTTGCTTCTGTGAGATGCTGGATTTCACTGGAGGTAATGATAGTGGAATAAGCAGATCTGTAGAATAAATAGAACATGATGGTGGATTAGTAATCTCTATATTTGAGGAGGAACCACTCTGGAGCTTTGGCTCGGTTCTGACTGAAATGGCGACTGCTGGCCAATGTCTCTGTGCCACTGCTCTTTCTCTCTCCTCACAGGTGCCCAGTAGTGTTGAGCGAACTTCTGTTTTCAAGTTCGGTATATAAGCTATGGGTTATCTAAGAATTCCGTTATAGATTCTGCAAACAGAAACCATAACTTAGGGTCTGTGGTAGCGGAATATCCATAACGGAATTCTTAGATAACCCGAACCTTATACGCCAAACTTGAAAACATAAGTTCGCTCATCCCTAGTGCCCAGCACAACAAGTGTTTGAACATCAAAATGGAGGATTATTAATCCCTGTATCAGATTCAAACAGGTATTAATAATCCATCATTTTGATGGTCAACAACTTGTTGTGCTGGGCTGGGCACCTGTAAAGAGAAGGATCAATTGTAATCCACATTTTAATATCAAACACTTGGTGTAATAATCCATACTTTTTATAGTCAAACACACTTTGTGATGGGCAGTGGCACCTGTGAAAAAAAGAGGCAAAGCAGAGGCCAGACAGCAGCAGCCATTTCAGTCAGATTAGAGCCAAAGCTGCAGACTAAGTTCCTGTAGCCTGTAATCTGACTAAAATGGCGGTGGCTGGCCAATGTCTCTTTCTCTCTCCTCACAGGTGCCCAGTAGTGTTGAGCGAACTTCTGTTTTCAAGTTCGGTATATAAGCTATAAGTTATCTAAGAATTACGTTATGGATTCTGCAAACAGGAACCATAACTTAGGGTCCGTGGTAGCGGAATATCCATAACGGAATTCTTAGATAACCCAAACCTTATACGCCGAACTTGAAAACAGAAGTTCACTCATCCCTAATCCCCAGCCCAGCACAAGTGTTTGAACATCAAAATGGTGGATTATTAATCCCTATATCATACAGGGATTAATAATGCATCATTTTGATGGTCAAAAACTTGGTGTACTGGACTAGGCACCTGTAAAGAGAAGGATCATTTGTAATCCACCATTTTAATATGAAACACTTGGTGTAATAAATAATCCATAATTTTTATAGTCAAACACACCTGTGAAAAAAAGAGGCAGAGCAGAGGCCAGACAGCAGCAGCCATTTTAGTCAGATTAGAGATAAAGCTGCAGAGTGGCTGTAGCCTGTAATCTGACTAAAATGGCCACTGCTGGCTGCTCTGCCTCTCACTCACAGACACAGGCAGGCAGCCCACAGTTCCACTGCCCTGCTGCCCAGGCCATCACCATTCATAAAAATTTACTAGCTTTGGCTGCTGCTGCGCCTGCTCACTGGAATGCTGGAAGTTTCAAAGCAGGTCCTCCTTGGTGCTTTCTCTCACAAGACCCAGCCAGGCTGTCCTGACTCCTGGCGCTGGCAATAGTAAGTGGTGGCACTGAGAAGACTGGAGGTGGGCACATCGGTGGCGGGAACATAGCACTGCAGAGCTCCTTCTGTGATGCTGTGCAGGAGGCGGAGCTACAGTGAGTGACTGACTGAGTCACGTGCCCCCTCCTCTCCTCAGCAGTCTGCCTTCCTCCGAATCCGCCCTGCTTAATTTTTACAGGCAGCCTTCCACTGAGTTCCACCGCGACGCTGATGGGGGCGGGATCAAGCAAGCCGTCCGGCTGTTACTGTCAGGCAGCGCAGCGCAGCGCAGCGCAGCGTGTAAGTGAAGCGCTGGCTGTGCGTCGCTGCCTACTATTGCAGATGTGTTTTAGTAACTTTGGGGTCTGGTGGTGGTGCAAAATGGGGCGTTTAGGATGGCAAATTGGCGATGGGCCCTTCACTCACCCTGGGCCCGGGGCTGCCGACCCAAACGCCCCAATTATAATCCGCCACTGCATATCGGGTGTGACAGTAAATTGCACGGTGCAGACTCAGTGACTGTGGCGTGGATTCAAACAAAGGGGAGGGAGCCAGCGTTTTTTTACCCATCTCCCCGTTCGAAAAATCAATTTAATAAATGGACCCCAGATTGGGTATGTCACGTAACAGGGATTAAACTGATGAGAATAGTACTACAGAAAATACCACTCATATAGGGTGTGACAGTAAATTGCACGGCGCAGACGCAGTGACCGTGGCGTGGATTCAAACAAAGGGGAGGGAGCCAGCGTTTTTTTAACCATCTCCCCATTCGAAAAATCTATTCAATTCACCTTTCGGGTACCCTTGGTGTTGTACGTGGCTGGGTGGAGGAAGAAACCTTCAATGACATCAACGGGACATGGCTAGCTTGGTATCCAACCTTGTGCAAATGGCAAGTTTGCTGTTGGGCAAATAGACTGCATTAAAAGGGGAGTTTGGTCTGTCAATGTCTGTGAAGCAGGTGTAACCCTTACACTACCTGATCGATACAACATCATACCTGATCGTATACACACACTGGATGTTTTAAACCACGTTGTTCAAAAAAAAAAATTGGATTGTTAGGTGATTTATGCCCTTTATGGATTAAAATCCAACTCTACGTCAACTATGTAATTTTCCATCGGAGTTTTGCAGAGTTTCCATGGGAGTTTTGCCATGGATCCCCCTCCGGCATGCCACTGTCCAGGTGTTAGTCCCCTTAAAACAACTTTTCCATCACTACTGTGGCTAGAAAGAGTCCCTGTGGGTTTTAAAATTCGCCTGCCTATTGAAGTCAATGGCGGTTCGCCCGGTTCGCGAACATTTGCAGAAATTCGTGTTCGCCGTTCACGGAAAATTTTATTTTCGCGACATCTCTACTAGGCACTACCTAATACATAACATATTCCATTACACACCTATAAAGGACTGTTCAGACACAGTATCAGGTCCGGCTTCATCGTCCAATTGTTTACCAGCCCCCAAGGCTGTAGCAAGATCAGTATGTCTGGGGAATTTAGGTTCAGCAGTCCGCCTGACTCTGGCCGCGCGACCTTCTTTCCCAGCAGGCGTCGCTTTGGTCCCCCAAACTCCAGGCCATCTCCTAACCTCATGGTCCCTCAGCCTAGCCCAGCTGAGACCACACACACACAGAGCCTCAGCAGGCCTCTGTTTCAAACTCTCCACCCCCTTCTCACTTTGAGGATTCTTTTATCCCCAGGTGATTGTGGCACTTGGTCCAGTGGCGGATCCAGAGCCTGGTCTCGGGAGGGGCACTTCCAGATTATTTTCTGTCCGCCGCCACAAAACAATGGTGCTTATAGAACAGACTACACAGTGTAGAGGTATACTGTATATTGTGTGGTACAGTGTATGCTATATGTGTATAACAAACATATTTCACATGAAAGCTTACAATTACTTGTCTTGGCCCTTGGGGATCTCTGACACCACATCAACACTTTGGCTGGGGGGCTCGGTGGAGCTGATATTGTGCTTTATCCTAATGAGAAAGATTTCATATTAAAGATTTGGAGAAGGGGCACAGTGGGAAGCAGAGCAGGGAGAGGCTGGTTCTGCTACTAGGGGGTCATACCACAGGGGAGTAATAAAGCCCACCATAATGCCCCCCCAGTAGAAATAATTGACAATGCAAAAAATACCCCCTTGTAATGCCCCCATAATGTGCCAGTATAAAATAGCCCTATATAGTGCCCCCAGTAAATGCCCCTATAGTGTTCATCTCCTCCCTTCCTCCTAGTGCCCCCCATAATGTACCAGTATAAAATGCCCCATATATAGTGCCCCAGTAGATGCCCTCAGTGTCCCCCATAATTTGGCAGTATAAAATACTGTTTCTTAGTTCCTCCGGTAGATGACCCCATAGTACTCCTCTCCCCCCCTTCCCCATAGTACCCACCATAATGTGTCCCAGTATAAAATGCTACTGTACAGAGCCCCCCATATAAAATACCCTTTCTTTGTGGCCTCAGTAGATGCCCCTATAGTGCACACCAATGTGCCAGTAAGATGTGCCCCCAATCATGTGCCAGTAAAGTGTGCCCCCATAGATGCCCCCCAATCATGTGCCAGTAATAAGAGCTCCCCCATCATGTGCCAGCACTGTCAATCAAAAGGCATGGGGGCGTGATTAAGACCGTGCTTCTGCGCTGCAAAAAAATTGAAAATGTTACGGGCAGAGGGCGCACACGTTCGTGTGCATGGGCCTAAGCAACATTTAATAAGTACCAATGAAAAGTTGCTACTCTGATCAAGAAGGGAACATGAAAAAATTAGATAACCCCTTTAAGGCTACATAGTGACTTTGGCCCACAATGTGTAGTACAACCAAAGATCACAGAAACACAATGCTACCTTGCTGTGTGTTAAAATGAATGGGGTCGCTATGTGTGCCCCATGCCCGTAACATGTTGTTTTTTTGCAGTACGGAAGCATGGAATAAAAACCCATGGAAGTGCTCCGTGCCTCCGCTCTGTATCTTGCACGCAGCCAGTGCCTATATATTGCGGACACGCTGTTTGCAGGCCACAATACAGGCACAGGTCGCACACATTCAGGCACTCTTATTTATACACACTGTCATATATGCAGGCGATTTTACATACCTACACATGCCAGAACTCTTATGTACATACACTGTCATACATGCAGGCACTCTTACATACACACACTTGTACCCATGTAGGCACTCTTACATACACATACTTATACACATGCAGGTACTATTATATACACACACTTGTACATATGCAGGCACTCTTACATACACACTTGTATAAATGCAGGCACTTTTACATACACATATTAGTAGACATTCAGGCACTCTTACATACACACACTTGTATACATGCAGGCACTCTTACATACACACTTTTACACATACAGGCACTCTGACATACACTTGTACACATGCAGGCCCTCTTACATACACACTTGTACACATGCAGTCACATTTACATACACACACTGTCATACATGCAGGCACATTTACATACACACACTGTCATACATGCAGGCACATTTACATACACACACTGTCATACATGCAGGCAGTCTTACATGCACATACTTGTACCCATGCAGGTACTATTATATACACACACTTGTACACATGCAGGCACTCCTACATGCAAACACTTGTACACATGCAGGCACTCTGACATATACACACTTACACACATGCAGACACTTTGACATACACACACTTGTACACACGCAGACACTCTTACATACACACATTTGTAAACATGCAGGCACTTTTACATACACACACTGTCATACATGCAGGCAGTCTTACATACACATACTTATACACATGCAGGTACTATTATATACACACACTTGTACATATGCAGGCACTCTTACATACACACACTGTCATACATGCAGGAACTCTTACCACATTACACTACATATGGTTTCCTTCCTCACCTGATGACCCTCAGTATTGCTAGTTGTGTCCTCAGGTCCTCAGACAGGCTTCTCCCCCTCGCAGCAGCAGGGCATCGGCTCCACACAGGCAGAAGTATTTCCTTTCTATCTTCAAGCAGTGCTGCCTCATTGGAGGAGAGCCTGTCAGTGCTTTTGACTGACAGGATTTTGTCCAATCAGCACTTCTGGTCAGTATGGCTGTGTCCACATGGTCTAATTTTCCTGAAAATCACTGGGGTGCCTCCTCCTCATGAGCACAGAGTAGGAGCCTGGATTGCTGAGTGAAAAATTGCTGTACAGCGCTGGAGAGAAGTGCAAACATAGCGCCCATTTGCAAGTGCTGTCGGCATCATGGCCGGCGGAGACCCACAGCTAATGACCGCAACCGACAATAATACAGGTTGCGGTCATTAAAACATTTAGATGCCGTGATTGCGCTTCCTAGCTTCTTACCGGCATCCTCTGCAGCCAATGAGGATGCCAGTAATTGAATTCAATGAAGAGACCTAGGGTATTGAAGCTGCAATTGTTATTTTGGCCACCAGGTGGCAAGCCAACATAAGAAATTAGCAATTCTGTAAATAATGGATCTAAAAGATTCATGATTGTTCAGAATTTAAAAATAAGGAATTTTGTAGGCTCAAATAAGAGCTTCAAAATCATTAAAAAAAAAAGTAAAAAAAATAAATATTAAAAAATATATCCAAAATGGAAAAAATATAAAAGTTTACCTTAACCCATCTGTCGGGGATATAAAGCAAATACTTTATATAAAAGAAATGATCAAAGGAAAAATTTCAAAGGGAATTGATCCTAGAGGTGGACATATAAAACACCTCAAAAAGAATTTGTTAATTTAATTATATTGGGCAATCAGTAAAATAAGGTACAAGCGTCTATGCAAAAATATAAATGATTTACTATACAATTATTTAAAATAGAATCAATGCTTAATCCATATAAAACTCAATGGTATGCAATAATATACAGTAATATGCAGTACCCTCAATTCGCCACTAGATGGCTCTAACACGACTACCAGCGTTCCCTAACACCTCTCAAGCATAACATTTTAATACAAGCATCCCGATGACAATTATGAGATATACACAATAGTGATAAGGACAGACACAAACCCTTGCTCTGCTCAAACTATGACCAATCTCTGATATTGGGTAGTATTGCTACATAACTTACAAATTATCAGGCCTGATATTGGCTAGGGAATTAAATATTCCAATCAGAGATTTTCTCCTAAATCAATATTAGCTCTTTTATTCAGTAATATGCATCTTTACTGAATAGTAATAATATAGATGTGGCACTTAACATTATACATCTGCACTAAAGCGGGGATTTTCCAAAATATTAAGCCAAATAATTCAATCAATACTACATATAATAAAGTTATACGTTACCCGTGAGTGCAGTTGATATGCAGAGTCTAATCCTGTCTAACAGAGCGAGTCCACAGTTGGTGAAGGATGCGGGAAAGGGCAGTGAGGCTGGCGTGAATGCTGATATTTTTGGTTTCTGCATTTTTCAGGCACAGTTGTATGTCGTACATTAAGCCAGCTGTATTACGACTAGTGCTACCCCATGACCAGTGAGCTGAGATCGTCGCTCCATTCCTGGCATGATTCCCAGCGGGTGTATTTTGACTTGCCGGACGGTCAAGCGGCCGATTACCAAAAAGTATATGGTGAGATTTTGGCAAGATTGGGGGTGAATGTGTTGGTCCGGGCCCAGCAGGTACATCAGTGGGGGTTTAAGCCGGCTGAGCCTGCGAGGACCCAGTATTATGACTTACTCCACCTCTTGCAAAAGTGGCTGATGTGCTGAGTCCCCGGCTATGCTGGATTTACTATTATATAGAACCTACACAGAAAAAACGGCGGTAAGAATATTGGAGGAATTGGCAGGAGAAGACGAGTCACATACTTCGGAGGAGATTCCGGCTTCCATAAAATGTAAGTCTAAAAAATTCCCTCAAAATTATATTAACATTAATGGGTAGCTTATTTAAGTTAAGACTTAACATTTAATATGATATTTGAAATAAAATAATAGGCCCTTAAGTGTTGAACACAAAATTATTGTAACCACTGGTCACACTAATCTCCTAATAGATGGCGGAGGTGGGAGAGGACCGTATATAGGGATAGCAATATGTAGACAGACAGGATGAGGGGTATTTAGATGGAGAGATACAATACTGGGACGAAACCCTAATACGTCCCTTCAGTCTATTCAATTAAACCTGGCTGATGCTCTAACCCTAATGTCACCCTCCCTAAATGTGGACTGCCCAGCTTTGCCCAAAAGACAGAATAACGGTCATGTTGATGAACGGCCAAATTGGGTTACAAAGGGGACATAAGAACTGGTTTAATACGTGCAGTGAGTATGGTCCAATATGGATCTCCTAAAAATATAGGGCAACCTTGACGCGATACTCAATTTAAATCACGCATGTATTAATCAATATAGGTAAATATATCTGAGTATATTCGTTCTCGTCCTTTTAAACAAAGTGGCGTGTGCTGGACGGTATAAATATACACAAATATATACACCCTAAAAAGTGTTTTTGAAGTGTCACGACGCGTTTCCTCAGTGATGTCAGATTCATCAGGGGACAAAAAAGAAAAAACAAAAAACATCAAATTGCAGGAGTTCCTTTTTGTTTAAGGTCTATATCTCCAGTCACAGGGGTGGAGTCACGAGGCTTATATTGCAGTGTGAAAAGGCACGTCAAAAAGAGCATGGTATTGGCTCTAAATAGCATTAAGAGATTCACTTAATCTTCTAATCACACAGTATGGGATGATGTCAAGTTAAACAATTATTTCCGTGCACATGTATCCATATCTCACAATCCGGACCAATACCCGGAGAAAAGTCCCATACACTATATGCCCTCGTGAAACTCCAGTCCAGCGGCAATAGTGTTTCCACCAAGATTTAGGTCACAAGATGTATCACAAATACTTTGTAGCAGATCTCCCAGTGCTAGTATTAACACTAGAGGTTAACAAGGTCTCTACAATGTTATAGATTAGATGGTGCTGGATCCCTTTAGTGTACAGGTATCCCAGCACTAGTAAACTTATCTGTCCAGTCCTGAATGTCGACTGATTCCAGACAACGATGGGCGAGGGTGTTCCCCGGCGTCCCGCGTGTGGCAGTGGCAGTAGCGCCATATTCGCGGGTCATTTAAATAGCCGCGTGGTACTGCCCCCATCGCACACCCACTCACCGTCACGCAGCGTCATCATCGCGTCACGTGTCAGCTGTCTCGAGCTTTCGTCACGTGACCGATCTTCTTCCTGAGACGCAACATGCAGAGGCTTGTTTATCGTTGCCAGGAGACCCTCGGAGCCTACGGTCCTCACAAAAGAGCCGTAGTCCGAGAGAGTTTGATCCACCCAGCAGCCGGCCGCGTCCACCTGGTATGTGTCAACGGCCAAGCGTTCTCTACTGCGCATATATGAGACGGATGGCTAGTAGTGCAGAGTAAAATCAATGGGCAAATTTGCAAATCCTCTGCTAATACTAGTTCAACTAATGAACCAGTGGTCTGCATGGTTCTGCAGTTATCCCACTGGAGAGTTGGATTTTATAAGACGGTTTCCTAAATATAACTGATCTCCATACACAACGGCTCAAATCGGCCTTTAAAATCATGCTCTTTATCAAGTGGCATTTTACAGAAATATAGTTTGGGGCAGTGAAGTGTTTTGCTCCATAACACTGTAAATATTATGTCCAGGGTGGTGACTGGGATCGGTCCCCAATTGTGGGGGAAAAAGAAGAATTTCTCAGGAGGCACTTTAGGACTCTATATAGCAGCTAAATGACAATTGCTCATTTAGACCTGTAGGGGTCACAGTTTGGAGATGGAAGATCCACCATGTCTCTCTCTGCAAAATTCTCCGATCCCAGTCACCTCCCCTTTTTGGCCTTGCAATGGCCTCAATTCCCATGAATTTCAAGTCCGACGCATCTCCCTCATGCACCGAGTTGACATGTTTTGCCAGGGGAGTGTCCCTGTCATTCCTAACGTCACCAAGGTGCTCACCCACCCTTCGTCGTAGTTCGCGGGTCGTTTTCCCTATATACTCTAAACCGCATATACAGTGGGCCCTGTATATAACTCCCTTCGTGCGGCAGTTGATGAGCTGTTTAATTTGGTAGGTTTTACCCGTGACGTTGGCACAGAAAGACCGTCCCTGTGTAATGTGTCGACAAGCCACACAGCCACTACACCGAAAGCAACCGATTGGGCGTTGGAGCCATGACCCTTTTTGGTCGCGTGTCTCAACGTAGTGGCTGTGTACAAGGCGGTCTCTTAGGCTCAGACCCCTACGATAAGTGATCTGTACTCTTTCAGGCACTGCCCCCTTGATGTCCGGGTCCAGGAGAAGGACATCCCAGTGTTTTTTTAGGATCTGTTTGACTTCTTCCGAGGCGTCATCAAATGTGCCTATAAGGCGTATCTGACCACCCTCAGTTTTTTTAGGTTTAGGATAGAGTAGCTCATCCCTCTTGCTTTCACAAGCCCTCCTAAAGGCCGACTTCAAGACTGTATCAGGATAGCCCCTTTCCCGAAAGCGACCTCTCAGGTCATCTGCCTGTTGTTTAAAGGCCTCCCAGGTGGAGCAGTTCCTTCTAATTCGCAAGTACTGCCCCACTGGGATACCCCTTTTTAGGGGAAAAGGATGGTGGCTTGTCCAGTGTAGAAGTGCATTCGTGGAAGTGGGCTTCCTGAAAATGTCCGTTTGTATCTCGTCGTTCTTACCCCTTGTGATTAGAATATCAAGGAAGGGCAAGTGGTTGTTTTCAAAAACTGAGGTAAATCTCATATTGATGCTATTGATATTCAATTCCTTAACGAAGTCATAAAAATCATTTTCTTCACCCTTCCACACCACAAAGACATCGTCAATAAATCTAGCCCATGTAACAATGCATGGGACATGTCTACTGGGTACATCGCTGAAGACCAGTGTCCTCTCCCACCAGCCCAGGAACAAGTTGGCATACGACGGGGCACAAGAACTCCCCATCGCTGTGCCCCTGAGCTGGTGGTAGAGGACCCCGTCAAACAGGAAATAATTCCTTGTGAGGACAAAGTTGAGTAGCTGCAAGGTAAAGACATTATGGGGGTAGAACTGTTGTCCTCTAGTCGAGAGGAATGATTCCACCGCCCTCATACCCAAGTCGTGGGGTATGGAGGAGTAGAGGGCCTCCACATCAATTGATGCCAAGGAGGCACCCTCCTCCAACGTGATCCCCTCCAAACGGCCAAGGAGGTCGCTCGTATCCCTCAGGTATGAGGGCAGTGTTTTAACAAAGGGCGCTAGAACTTGGTCCAGATAGATACCCAGGTTTTGGGTCAAGCTATTAACACCCGAAACGATCGGGCGTCCTTTTACAGGGGAGCCACCCTTATGGACTTTAGGTAAGCTATAGAAGGTGGCTATAGTAGGGTGCTTTTTGTATAGAAAGTCAAACTCCTCCCCTGAAATAAGGTTTTCCGTCTTAGCTTGTCGCAATATTTCAATGAGATCCCTCTGATACTTCACTGTAGGGTCTCCACTCAACCTCTCATAAGTGTCTTCATCGTTAAGCAAAGTCTGGCACATATTTTTGTAGTCGATAGTTTCCATCAAAACTATATTCCCCCCTTTATCCGAGGGTTTGATTGTTAGGTTGTGTTTTTTCTCTAGTTCTAGCAATGCTTTATATTCATTTTTACTACAATTGAAGCCACCATGATGAGAGGTGAGGCTAGATAGGTCCCGACAAACCTGATTGACAAACACATCTATACAGGTGGGGTCCCCCATCGGAGGCATTTTAACGCTCTTATTTTTGAGCGATGTGAAGGGGCCCCTACCTTCCTGTGGTGTGCTGTCGCTCAGGCTGTATAGTAGGCGGACATCTTGGAGGATATCTAAAGGGACACCCATCTCTTTGCTTTTTCGCTTTGCGACCAGCGCAAAGTGTTTCCTCCACCTAAGTTTCCTAGCAAAGAGGTGGATGTCCCGAGTCCAGTTGAAGAGGTTAAAACTAGAGGTAGGGACAAAAGACAGGCCTTTACTTAACAGGCCCATTTCTGTATCTAGGAGTTGTTGGGTCGAGAGATTAATTATTTGGTTACGTTGCCCGTTGGTCTGTTGGTCTGGGGTGGTGATTTTTGAAACCGATTGCGTAGGGGGTATGGTATATCTAAAAAATCAGACCCTCCTCTCTCCTGTCTACCTCTTTGGTTATTTCTCTCTCCCTTGCCCCTAGAGTTTTGTGATCTTCTTTGGCCCCTACCCCTTCCTCTGAAGGTCTGTCCGGCTTCTCTTTCACTCTCTGAAGCCTCAGTGTCACTGGACGAGATGTCCGTTTCCGGGCGTTTTATCTGTGGTTTATTGCGATCTAGTGTAGAATATACACGATTCTCCCGAAAATCCTGCAGGTCTCTATTAAACTGGCGATGTTTTCGCTCCTTGAGATGAAACTGAAATTTGTCAATGATATTTTTGAGTTGTAACTCTTTATTGGCAAATTCAGTTTCTCCCCCAAATTTTTGTGTTAATTCAATCTGTTCTTTTAGACTACTCTCTAGTTTCACCAGGTTAACTTTTTCTTCTTCCAGCAGCAGTTGCATGAATCTGAGAGAACTTTTGGTTGCCTCATCCTCCCACTTACTAGTTAAGGAGGCAGATCTGCATCTGGCTGCTGGAGTTAGGGTAATTCTTAAGCCTCTAGGTACGATTTTATTTTTCAAGTAGTTTTCAATAGATTGAATCTCCCACCAAGAGGATATTTGTTCCTTATATAATTTAGTAAGGTCCTTGAAAGCAGCTTTAAAGGAAGGTGCGTATTTGCTCTGTATCAAAGTCTTCTCTGAGAAGACCTCGCTAGCCTCAGAGAGCAGTTGTGATTTATCAACACCAGTAGTGAGGAATCCGGCCATACTCCAAGTTACAACAACCAATAATATTAAAAAATTCCCTCCCCTGTCATTATGCCCTGCAGTTGATCTATTCGTAAAACTTGTTGTAACGGACCGTTTCAGCAGACAAGGGGTTAAAATCCGTTTAGGCGATATGCCCCTTTTCGAGAGACAGGCACAGCTACTGCAGAACACCAACCTCCCGAACTGGATACAAAATAGCACTCCAAACTGGAACCTCGCAAATAGCTGTCAGACGAACAGGAAAAGCGTATCCGTCAGCTTACACTCCTGGCAATCAGTCTCCAACAGCATACAGGGAATCCCCCCAATAACGAGACAAGGCTCCGTGTTGAGGGTCAAGCAGTGCTCTGACTGTACTTCAAGTACAGCCTCTTTTATTGATAAAAATCAAACATAGTACTGCCCACAGGGTTTTGAAATCCAACCAATCAGTAATTCACAACACACACAATGTAAATACAGCAACCAATCGTTCCCGCCCCCTAGAGGACCAGAAGGGAGATTGCGACACAGGACAGATACAACATATCCCCACGGTCCGTTACACTTGTCTCCAAGGAATTTGAAAGCATGGCGATATTTACTCCGAAGGACAATCTGTCAGGAGCACAACGGCAGAGCCTGAAGACCCTTGGTAGATTAAAGGATGTAGTATTTAAACCCTCTGATAAGGGTGGTAATATTGTTGTATGGCCCCATAGCCTATATGAACGAGAGGCTTATAGACAACTGAGGGAGAGAGAATGTTATAAAAAACTGACGTTCAATCCATTACAATCATTTGAGAGCAATATTTGTGAAATTTTGGGGAAAGCAGTTGACAATCAAATAATATCGAAGAATCTACATGATGCTCTGATTTTCAAAGAACCGGTGATACCCACCTTATATTTATTACCTAAAATTCACAAAAATGCCAAAGTACCACCTGGTAGGCCGATCATTTCAGGCCGTGGTAGTTTGACAGAGAAAGTGGGGAGATATCTGGATTCCCAGTTAAAAAATCTGGTGTGTAGTCTTCCCTCGTATATATCAAAGATACGACCGATTTTTTGCATAAGATCGATGGTGTTCACCTTGGGGATGATACACTTATGGTGACGTGTGACGTTGAGTCACTGTATACGAGTATCAGGCACCCAGACGGTATCCAAGCAGTGAATTTTTTTCTGATGCAGGAGAATGTAGGCAATGACAGGAGGGGGTTCCTGGTGGAACTCTTATCCTTTGTCTTGACACATAACTTTTTTTCCTTTGGAGGGTCCTTCTACCTGCAGCTCCAGGGCACGGCAATGGGGGCGCCCTGTGCACCGTCATATGCCAACCTGTTCCTGGGGCTGTGGGAGAGGGACCTGTTCCTGTCAGATCGGTACATGTCGATGGACCGCGCCATTTTTTGGGCGCGGTACATCGACGATGTATTTATGATCTGGCAGGGAAGCACAGAGGAGCTAAGTGATTTCTTTGGGGTACTGAATAGCAATTGCAAGAACATCAAATTAACATACAAATATAGTAGGGAATCTATTGAATTTCTGGATGTGCAATTGGAAAGGGGTGTTGATGGATCTATAGTAACGAATATATTCAGAAAACCGACGGCAGTAAATTCATATTTAAATGCATCTTCATCTCATCCGCCACAGATGATTAATTCGATTCCGACGGGGCAATTTCTTCGGGCCCGGAGGATATGTTCAACAGATGATATTTTCGAGCAACAAGCCCATGAATTAAAGGAGAGATTCACTAAGCGTGGATACAGTCAACGTGTGATCAAGAAGGCCTACAGGAGAGCAAAGATATGCTCTAGACAAAATCTTCTGTTCTCTGGGAACCAAAGGACCAGTGATAACAGGACACGTTTTATCACAGGATATCATGGAAGGTGGATGGAGATGAAAGAGGTCCTGGGGAGATCGTGGCCTGTATTATTGACTGATCCTATTCTGACAAAGTATCTCGCACCGTATCCCAAGGTAACAGCCAGACGATCTAAAAATTTAAAAGATCACCTTGTACGCAGTTTATTTGGGAAGCAGAATCAACCATTGTTTCCGGGAATTGGAAAACCTAAATGGGGCTTTGTCCCATGTGGAAAGTGTATAGCGTGTCCAAACATGGAAAGAGCGACCTCTTTTGATGATTCGACTCATATGAAAACTTTTAAAATAACCCAGTGTCTCTCCTGCACCAGCACAGCAGTCGTATATTACGCAAAATGCCCTTGTCCAAAAATTTATGTGGGTTTGACCACGAGAGAACTAAAGGTGAGAGTACGAGAACACGTTAGGGATATAAGAGCGGCAGCCAGCGAAGAAGATCTGTCTAATTTAAAACCTGTGGCAAGGCATTTTAAGGCATATCACGACTGCAGTCCATTACATTTAAAGGTGCGGGCGATAGACTGTGTTATGAAAAACATCAGGGGTGGTAATATAACCAAAATATTGGGACAACTCGAATGCAAGTGGATTTGGAAACTAGGCACACTGTATCCGAGCGGTCTCAACGAATCCACCGGCTTCTCCTCATTTTTATAGTATGGGGTTCACGGGTCTCCACACCCAAAGGGGTTTTTGTTTAGTTTTAATGTTATTTTAAGAAATCATGTTTAACCCTTATCTTCTAGGGTCATCGCTGATCGACCGTATATAACTATCTCTTTACAGTATACATCTGAGAGAGATAGGATAATATGAGATAGGCTGTAAAAGAGAATTTGGGTGGGCAGAGGACAGGTGTTGTTCCATCTTTTCCCTGGTGTAGACTTGGAGAGATGGTCTCTACTTTGATTTGGCATGGGATAAATCATCATTTTTAGTAAGGTGGCATTATTTATTATATTTTCACTTCTAATGGGTATACTTTCACGTTATAGTTGAGATTACCATTCTGGTATCAATGTCTTGGATAATGATCTAAGATATTGATGATATTGATCTCTCTGATGTTATTATCTATTTATTCATTATCTATTTTGTTTTTTATGCACGTAAGCACTTTATAAGACACTATTGTTTGGTAAGGATAGGGATCCAGCACCAGCTGTCCTTTTTGATAAATTGGTGCATATATAATATATGATATATTGTTTAATTAATGTTGAATAATGTTTATAATCACTGGTATAAATTCATATTTCACATAACTTTATGTATTGAGTACTAAAATATATGCAACTATCTTATAATGTGATCTACCCTGTGCCTAAAGTTTTGAATTTCTGAATTTCTGATTTTCTTCATGTCTAACGAAGGTGGCCACCTGTCTATCCCTCTCTACTTCTATATTTATGAAAATTATAATATCTGCTGTATATCTAGACTGCCGTATATATGAGTGTACTCATGTGATCATCTTTTTGCGACTTGGATTGTGTGTGACGATGTGGGATGACATCACTGACGTCACAGGGTCGCGACAGTCTGTACACAGCTATGTGACGCGTCCGTACCATGTGACCGCGGCAAGGTCATGTGACCGGCCGGGATCACATGGTTTTCTGAACGCCAGCGCCTAACATGGGAGATTACTTCCGGCGCGATCGCAATGATGCCTCTAACCAGCAATAGATGGTATGTACTGATTGGGCAGCATTTGTATTTAATCCGGGTCCTCCAGTGATGACGCTACCCCCAGACGAAGGTACGCCGAAACGCGCGTAAATAAAGGGGTTGGCGCCATCCTGGAGGAGAAACAGCATGGGTAATTGTCCAAATGTTTACTATATGCAATATATCTATCATTTTGTTGCACATGCACTTTAATGAATGAGAATCATGTTGAATAATAATGGACTTGGATCCGCTGTAGATCTCCTCCAGTGATGTCGTTTTTTATCTCCTGCACTTTGTTTTAATCATGTCTGTATTTAATCACGCAAACATATTGTGATTTTTGTAATAAAGAATTTGATTAGTATAAGCGGTCTGGCATTTTTCTGTGTAGGTTCTATATATATATGATAGCTGCCGTAGGCTTAATCAATTACTTGGACAAGTAATTATCCCTTGGTTGGGGTGAATATCGGATGTTGGATATACTATTAGCAGATATGTTCTGGAGGGCTTTGCCATACCCTCTCCAGCACTGAATTGGTCAGGTGTCTCCTGGCAATGCCCTTGAGATGGTGGACTTGGTGGAATGCTATGAAGCTAGCAGGAATCTAAAAGAGGGTTCTGTCTGGAGGGGGGTCAGAAATCCCTGGAAATCTCCACCCCAGGCCCGGAGATTTGATCCGATAAAACCCACCCGGGATGTACCCATGGCGGACCTGGCTCCGATAGTCTGCTGGCAGTGTCAGGAGCCTGGCCATGTAAGGTCTGACTGTCCCCATTGGGTTGAGCCCATGGACACTAACTATGGCTACCGTCAGTTGCTATATGCCAGGAGGCTGTGTGCAACAGGTACCCCAGAGTCTCTAGATGACTTGTGCTAGGTGGAAGTGGGAGACACTCTGGCGGTGGCTCTGCTGAACTCAGGGAGTCTGGTGACCCTAGTAAGGGCTACCCTGGTGCGGTCCACTGAGTATATTGGCCGGAAAGTCGGGATGATGTGCATCCACGGAGACTTAAAATCTACCCCACTGCGCTCATTATGAACTCATATTAGGGAGAGACTTCCTGGGCTTCCAGGAATTTTGGCCTGCTATGAGAGTGACTAATACCCATAAGACAGGGGTAACCCTAGCAGAGTGGCCTGGCTCAGCGGGGAAGACCAGAACCCTGGGAACCTGAGACCAAAGGGCCAGCGGTAGAGGTGACCGCCACTTTGGTGGAAGAGGGGGAGACAACCTGCTAAGTATGATGGTGGGAGACGTGGAAGACTTGCCACTGGGTCCTGAATTGGCAGAACTTAATGTCTCCGGGGATAATTTTGGTACCACCCAACGTCGGGACCCAACCCTATCCCGCGCCTGGGAAAATGTGTTAATAGTAGATGGTGAACCACAACAACCTGGGGGCAGAGTCAGTGTTTCCCCCTTTTCTGGTTCATCAAGATATGTTGTATCGGGTAAACCAACTATGGGGTGAGCCTATTGAACAGTTGGTGGTCCCCAAGACTTATCGCAAGCTTGTGTTAGATCTAGCCCACCAACACGTTCTCAGGGGTCACCTGGGGCTGCAGAAAACTCAGGATCGCATTCTACAGCGGTTTTACTGGCCCAGCATATTCAAAGAATTAGATGAGTTTTGTAAGTGTTGCCCGACCTGCCAGATAACTAGCCCCTACCCACATTTTCATAATCCCCTAGTACCTCTCTCGATTATCGAAGTACCGTTTGACTGAATAGCTATGGACCTCATAGGCCCAGTACTGAAGTCCGCCAGAGGGCATCAACACATCTTAGTCAATTGAACAAAATAGAGGTTTGTTCCCCATTTTGCTAATCTAGCCAGCACCCTTGACAGCACTTTTGAAGGGACACAAGTCAATGATGGTTCGCTGGGATGATCGGGTAGAGGAGGCTTTCTCCGCTTTGAAGCCGGCCCTGTGCGGGTCCCCAGTTTTGGTGATGCCCGACTTTAAAAGGGAGTTTATAGTACAGACTGATGCGTCCGAAGTAGGCCTCGGTGCTGTACTGTCTCAGGAAGTCAACGGGGAGGAGCATCCCGTTGTCTTCCTTAGCCGTAAGCTCACCCAAGCTGAGACCAGTTATAGTATAGTGGAGAGAGAGTGCCTGGCTATCAAGTGGGCACAAGAATCTCTCCGCTATTATTTATTGGGGAGAAAATTCTACCTGGTGACTGACCACTCTCCTCTCAAGTGGATGAGCCAGGCCAAGGACAGAAATGCCCGGGTCACCCAATGGTTTCTCTCCCTACAAAACGTTTAGTTTTCGGTGGAACAGAGGGCAGGCTGGTTACAGGGAAACGTGGCTGCCCTGCCCCGGGTACACTGTCTGGCGTGTGTTCACCCCCTCAGGGTTGAACAAAAGGGAAGGGTATGTGACACAGTGAGAGGTTTGGGCTGGAAAAACAGGTATTTTCCTCCCAGCATGTGCTGCTGGGCTGATTTACAGCCAGGTGAAGTCAAATACTGGACCAGATTTTAAATGCCAGTCTGGGTTTTGGCAGCACCTGTCTGTCTTTAACTAGGCACCTTGGCTCAGAAGCCATGTCTCTGTGTTGTGATCTGGGAGCCTTGTGTCTGGATGAAGGCTTGCTACCTGTTTGCCGTGGAAACAAGCATGGTGTGAATTACCACCAACACCACCACCGACTTTTTGTTTGAATATGACTGCTTGTTTTGTCACTTGCCTAAAGTGTGAATGAAACACTGAACTGTTTGATCCAAATAACTAGTTGTTGCCTCTATACTGCGTCCGCTAATCCTGTCTACCAGAGAGAGTCCCCACATCATACATCACAGATTTTCTGCTTCATCAATAGACATTAAACCGTAGGGATAATTAGCACCAGATGCGTCTAGAAAATATCCTTATCTCAGTCATAAATCTATAAGGAGACAAGAATGACTCTTCTCAGACTGGTACATCTACAGAGAAGAAATTATATGAACTGTGTCCTCTCCATGAACCTTTTCAGCCTACTTTCTAATACACAATGGTGAATATAACACAATATGGCCTATTATATATCAAATCCATTATAATTAGGATATTTTGATATAAATGTTATACTGTCACAGGGCGCCGGCTTTGCGCTCCTTCCCTTCTGTGCCGCCGGTACCCTGCGATAACTTCAGAGCGAGGACATCCTCATCTCTAGGGCAACGGGGAGCGGAGAGCCTCCTTAGAGTGGTCGATGTCCTCTGCTCCTGTAGTTTCAGCGAGAGGTCTGAGCACCAACCTGGGCACTCGGCACTCAGCGCTCAGCAGTATGCAGGGGGATGAGTCATGTGATGCTGGCCACGTCAAATGACTCCTTCTCTCCCCTATTTAACAGGCAGCCTGCTGGCCACAGGTTGCCTGTGATTAAGGTCCTATACCTAGTGTATATTCCCTTTGACATTTGACTTGGTACTTGTATTTCAGCTTGTTATTTGACTTTGTCTCTTGCTTGCTCCTTTTGTACTGTTGCTTCTCCTGGTATTTGACTTCTGCTTGACTTTGACTTGTCCTCGTCTGCTCCCTGTGTCTTATTTGCTTCTCCTGGTATTATATTTCAATCTTTTTATTGAATTTTCAGTACATAAAAGATAAACATATTTTCGTGGACGCAGCCACGTATATAGAGACGCACATTGTATTTTGCATCAACAACAACCCATGTAATCTTCATGAGTAAAGAGTAACATTATATTATATATTTCTCTTTCTCTGTGCTTGGGTACCAGGGCATCTGCATTGATGCTGCCAATCCTGGCACCCCTACAAACATCCGCATAAGGTGAGCTGTCTCTCTAACAAGAACAAACTAACTATAACCTTGATTCCCTCAAATCCTATTTTGTTAATTATTTCGGAGTATTTTATAAGTGATTGAAACAATGTGTCAAGGTGCAAATTTAACATGCTTCATCCATACCGGCATGTCGAGTTTAGGGTACAATATACTTTGTCTATCGGTGGGGGATACGACTTTTTCCAGTGACACGTGATAACCAGTTTAGCGCTAAGGAGTATATGGCCTAAGAGTGGTGTTATTGGCGTCTCAAATTGGTGTATGCCTAAGAACAGCAATGCAAAGGACGGGGCTGGCGTTATTTTGGTAGCACATATTTCTGATATTAACTCAAATATTTTCTGCCAGTATGCACCCAATTTAGGACAACTCCACAAAGTGTGCAGTAAGGTTTCTGTTTGTCCGCATTCTCTCCAACAACTTACGGATACCCCTGGATACATTCTGCTTAATCTATGTGGAGTTAAGTACCAGCGAAGAAGGGTCTTTACCTCAGTTTCTAAATGTAGTAGCTAAATATGCTGTGGCTTTACCCCATTCCTAGTCAGAGAATCTTTGCTGTAAATCGAATTCCCAAGCTGACAGGGGGGACAATTTCACAAAGATATCCTTGTCGCCTATGATTCCATATATGTGTTTAGTATACTTGTTATGGAGCACTGGGGCCTAGAATAGTTTAAGTATGTCTGTGTTAAATTTGGGTGGGGAGAGGAGAAATGGGTTTAGGAAATGCCTTATTCTCAGGTAATTATAGAATTCCCTGTGTGGGATTGGAAAAAACTTTTGAATGGATTCAAAGGATTTCAATGAATTGCCCTCCACCAACTGTGTCACTTCCCTAACCCCCGCTTGATACTAACCAGTAAAATTAATGTCCCCAATTCCTACTTCTAGTGTTGAGATAGATATATGCTTAATCAATGAAGTGGTGGAATTTTCCTGTGATTCATGTAATTGAGTCCAAAGTGTGATAGCATGACATGTCGTTCCGCCATATGGAGTTAATCAAGTAGTCCCGAAGAGTACCCTTTCCCATTGCGTGATTTTCAATCTGCACCCATGGTTTCTGTTGTTCATCTAGCCACCATTCTTTCAAGAATGATAGACCTATAGCTCTGTGATAGTCTCTAATTGAAGGTAGACCTATTCCTCCCATTCTCTTCCTTCTTTGAGTGGGCAAGTCTGGGTGGTCTTTTATTCCAAATATATCTTTTCAAAAGTGTCTGGGCTCTCCTAAAGAATACATTCGGAATATGTATATGTAGGGTGCAAAATACATTTATCAGTTTGGGAAGAGTCATCATTTGGAATGCTGATACCCTACCCACCCACGACAACTCCTTTAATGCAAAACTACAAAAGTCCTGTCGCAATGTGTTCAGTAATGGTATGAAGGAGTGAGCATGGATACGTCAAATGCACCCACAGATAAGTGATACTATTATTCCGCCAATCCAGCTGGAATGTAGATTTAAGAGCCCGTAGTTCCCCTGGAAGTATCTGCATTGGTAGTGCCTGTGACTTGGCCTCATTGATTTTGTAGTAAGACAGGGCCCAAACGAGGATATAACTTCCATGGCTTTGTTAAGGGACTGTCTCGGGTTTGTGAGAGTTAAAATAATATAATCTGCGTATAATGCCATTTTATGAGTACAGTTGCCAATGGTGATTCCTTTTATTTCTTCACTTTGTCTAATGTATTGTGCTAAAGGCTCCAGGGCCATAATGAATATTAATGGTGAAAGGGGATATCCTTGACGTGATCTGTTTGCGATATTAAATCTACCCAAGGTGACACTATTTGTGTAGACCTGAGCTGATGGATTTGCATATAGGCTAGAGATGGCCTGCCTGATTAAGCCATGAAGCCCCATCTTATCGAACACAGAAAAGGCATATAACCACCCAAGTCTGTCAAATGCCTTCTCGGCATCAAGGGTCACTGCAAGGATTGGGATATTTCTTTTTCCTGCATAGTTAAAGATGTTTAGCATTTTCCTGGAATTATCTGCTTCCTGGCTTCACTTAATAAATCCTGTTTGATCTGTTTTGATAAGTGATGGTAAGATAGGGCCTAGTCGGTTTTCTATCAGTTTGGAGAAGATTTTTATGTCCGAGTTAAGCACTGATATGGACCTGAAGTTTTGTGGGATATTATCAGGTTTACCTGGTTTGGGGAGGGTAATTATAAGTGATGTTTGCATTTCAGCTGGAAAAGGTATGCCTGTGGAAAAGGTATGCATGTAGCAGCTCTTTGGTAAACGAAGGTCAAATGTAGAAGCAGTGGTTTAGTAAATTGTTTGTAGTACTCACCTGATAGGCCATCCGGGCCAGGAGACTTGCCTCAGGGAAGCGATTTGATAATCTCCTCAATTTCTCCTTCTGAGATGGGGCCGTTAAGTTCCGTTAATTGGGCATTGGAGAGTGTAGGGAGGGAAGCTTTGGTTAAGAAGTTCTGCACTAGTTCAGGGAAAGACTCTGGTAGAGGGATTTGATCTTTGAGGTTGTACAGTTTTTCATAAGATCGAAACTGATCTGCTATGTCCCTGGGGTCTATGAGTTTTCCATTGGTCTGAGGGTATAGTATGTAGGGTATCTGTGATTGGGTGTGTGATGCTTTTAGTTTGGAGGCTAATAGTTTACCAGCCTTGTTGCCTTGGGCATAGTATCTGGACTTTGTACGTGAAAGAGATTTCTCGTAGTTAAACAATAGGAGTGTCCTCAATCTATCTCTCTCAGCTGTTATCTCCGCCGAGATCGCAGCAGTCAGTTTTTGTTTATTGTTCTGCTCTAAAGTATGTAGTTTAGCTAGTATGGTGTTTATATATTTTTCTCTGGCTTTCTTCTCTTGGTGGCCTATTTTAATCAGTAGTCCCCTTACATGATCTTTGTGGGCTTGCCATACGATATATGGGTCAGATACAGAATTTGTATTAATCGTGAAGTACTCTGTTAAAGCCTCTGTAATTTCCTGGAAATATTTCTTAAGACTCAAAATTAATGTATTATTCCTCCAGATTGGAGCGCTTTGTGATTGGTGATGTTCCTTTACAGATAATGTAATTGGGGCATGGTCTGACCATTTAATGAGGCCTATTGTGGTAGCTGTTGAATGAAATAAAGTGGTGTGGTCCACCAGGAACATACCTAATCGTAAATAAGATGAATGAGGAGGGGGAAAATAAGTTTAATCCTGTTCAACACTATGTTGATCCCTCCAGACATCATTAAGCCCCTCTATGTGCAGGAATGATTGTAAACCCCCATCTGAGAGTCTACTGCTGTTGGTGGAATCTATTGCGGGGTCTACAACAGTGTTGAAGTCACCACACATAATTAGTTTTCCTTGTTTCAGTCTGTTGACTTTGTTCATGAGCCTTTTTAGAAAAGCCAGTTGACAAAAATTTGGGGCGTATACATTTACCAGGGTATATACTATGTTGTTAATAGTGCAAACTAGAATGATAAATCTGCATTTGCTATCAATCTGTTGATTAATTTAAAAAAAGGCTACTGAATTCCTCAAGGCAATAAAAACGCCTCCTTTTTTTTTCATGTTATATGCGTGTATGATTATTGGGTAGAGGCGGTGTCGCACGCGGTGAGCATCTGACTGTAGTAGATGAGATTCCTGCACAAAAAAAATGGGAATGTTCCATTCAATTAGGAGTTTCTTTCCCTCTTTGTAAGATTTCACCACGTATGTGCCGTCATCTACGAAGATAAGCATATTCAATGGATATCCCCAATGGTATGCAGCCTTGCGGCCCCGTAGAGCTGTCGTGACGGGGATAAGGCTTCTGCATTGTCGGACTGTGACCGCAGATAGGTCTGTAAAAAGCTTGACTGACAGGGTGGAGGTAAGGTTTTGCCTTTGCGTGCCGCCATCATCAGGGCCTCTTTGGTGTGGAAAAAGTGGATTCGTGCCAGCATATCTCATGGAACCTCTTTGTCCAGGAATAGTGGCTTTGGCACCCTGTGCACACTATCTATAATCATTTCTTGAGAAGTGATATCTGGAATGAGTAAGGAGAAGAGCTTGTGGAGGTATGGTCGTAGCTCGCTGGGGGCTACTGTTTCTGGTATGCCCCTGAACTTTATGTTATTACGGTCGGAGCGGTCTCCCATGTCCGCCATCTTTGCTTTAAGCGCCTCCGTTTCCTCTGCCACATCATTATACACAACAATGATGGAGTTTTGCGAGTCTGCAAACTCTCCCATTTTATTCTCTATGTGGTGCACCCTGCCTTCTAGGTCTTGTATAGATGCGGACAGAGGTGCAAGAAGCTGTGTCATGTCCGCGTGAAGTGATGTTTTAAGGGTCAGTAGCATATGTTTGAAAGTGTCCTCTGAAGCTGGTTTGTTAGTGGTTGGGAAGTCCATGATGGACTCTGACATTTCTGTTATTGGGGTAGAGTGCCCAGCAGATACACTGACCTGTTTCATGTTCTCTGATTCCAGCCGCAGTCTCTGCTCCTGGGTGCCTCCAACTGTTGGCACATTTCCTCCTCTCTCACGTACGCCATCTTGCCTTCGCAATTTTCCCTCCTGAATCATCGGAATGTTCATCCGGAGTAGAAGGTAATGAGGGTATTTGCATGTCTGGCGATAGCAGGTTGACTGGCTCAAGTGCTGGGTAGTATGAGAGTGGTGTTTGAGAGCTGCGATGAGGTCCCAAAGTCAACATTGTGCCCTGTGCTTCGGCGTCTTCTGTGCTCCGGTTCCTGTCAAAGTACTGCTCCAAGTTATTTGAGAGCTGAGGGAGCTGTATTTTTGTCTTCCCCATCATCTGTGACTGCTTCCCCGGTAGTTTTGCAGGTTCTGCCTCTAATGTGACGAGATATTGCTTTTTTTTTTTTTTTTACGCTTATATGCCGGAGACCCCCCAGCTAAGAAATAGCCACGCCCCCTTCTCGTATTTACTCTCGGTTTATACATAGACGCTTCTTCTGCTTGTTTCCTGGTACTGCAATGACTCCTGGTTTTGACCTTGCTAGTCAGACCTCTCTGTGTTTGTCTGTTTTGTTTGTCTCTCCACACTTACTCAGGTTAGGGATCGCCGCCCAGTTGCACTCCCGTTGCCTAGGATGAGTAAGTGCAAGTAGGAAGGGACAAAGGTGTGGGTAGAGTCAGTTTGCACCTTCCCCATTCCCTTCTCGTGACATATACACCTATGAAAAAGCAAAACACCCCTTTCCGTAGAATAAAAAAATAAATACCTACATAAATAACAAAAAATATAAAACATCATGGGTATTACCGCATCTGAAAACACCAGTACTGTACTATTAAAATATAAAAATATTTTTCCAATGAAAAAGTGAAAAAAAAAAAAACTCCTACGGGGCAGATTCTTAAGGACACAGGGCGTACAGGTACACCCTGGGTCAACGCCGGTGGGGTCCTGTGACCCCCCGTATCGGCGACTGCTGCAAACCACAGGTCAATTCAGACCTGCTGTTTGCTGCGCTTTCGGAAGTTTCTGATCCCTGCGGATCAGAAACTTCAAAATGCCTTATTTTAATGTTTACCCCCCCCCCCCTGCAGCCCTATATGTTATGTGCTAGCGGGCGCAGCGGGGAGGGGGGTGCGGGCAGTGAGGGCGGGCGGGCGGTGCTGAGGGGGGCGTGCACGTGATCATCCACCCACCCCCCTCTCATTTTCAGGGGTAGGAGGATGCAGAGTTTGGTAAATGGAGATTTATGAAAACTGGTGAATAGCAGCCTATCAGTCCAAAGCTGCTCTGAAAAATCAATGGTGGAATCTGATTGGTGAGAAACTAGGAGAGTTTTCCTTTATACCTGTTTTGATAAATTGACCTCATATATGTATATATATATATATATAGTACAGACCAAAAGTTTGGACACACCTTCTCATTCAAAGAGTTTTCTTTATTTTCATGACATATTTTCAGTTTTCACATATTTTTGTTATGTATATAATTCCACATGTGTTAATTCATAGTTTTGATGCCTTCAGTGTGAATCTACAATTTTCATAGTCATGAAAATAAAGAAACTACTTTGAATGAGAAGGTGTGTCCAAACTTTTGGTCTGTACTGTATATATTTTGTGGGGAACAAGCCTCAGATCCCAGCACACACACACCTCCTGAGCTCCACTGTCAGACTGAGGTAATTCTCGTTACCTAGCAGTGCTGGCTGTTTTTCAGGCCTGGCAAAAACCCGGCCTGGAAAATGAGGATTAGTTACCCACCCAGCACCTTGACTACTCCCAGTAAGAGCCGTCCCGGATCAGCTATACAGTCATACTAAGTATTAAGGTGTCAAACAGCAACTGCTGCTGACACACAAAAACCGGCTCTTACTCCAGTGAGGCCAGGAACCTCGGTGACATGTACCTATCATCCACGATGATTCCTTGTATCTCCTTACATACATCCCTACTTTGTTCAACCCTGAGGGGGTGAACACATGCCATACAGTATACTCGGGACAGGGCATCCGCATTTCCCTGCAACCGGCCTGTCCTGTGTTCTACAGAGAACTAAAAGTTTTGTAAGGACAGTTATATGCAGAGTGGGTTGCTGTTCCCATGCCTCTTTGCTCTTTGGCTACATCCAACAAACTGCGAGGATGTCTGCCATATAGCAATTCGAAGGGGTAGAACCCAATAGAGGCCTGGGGCACCTCTCGCACAGCAAACACGAGATAGGGCAGAAGAAGGTCCCAGTCCTTCTCATCTTTAGACACCACCCTTTTTAACATAGTTTTTTATATTTTAGTAAACCTCTGAACCAGACCGTCCGTTTGCGAATGGTAAATGGACGTCAGTAACTGTTTGATAAACAGCCACTTACAGAGTAACCACATGGCCTTAGACATAGGTCCCCTGGTCAGTCAGAACCTCTTTAGGTAGCCCAACTCAGGAGAACATTTCCATTAGCTCTTTAGCTATCAGTTTAGCCAATGTATGTCGCAGTGGCATCACCTCCGAGTACCAAGTGGCGACCAGGATATGTTGGAGTCCTCTAGCGGACTTTGGTACTGCGCCTACGAGGTCCATCGCGACTTGCTCAAACAGTAACTCGATGATTGGGAGAGGTACCAAGGGACTGTGGAAAAGGTGCTGGGGGCTAGTTGCTTGGCAGGTCAGGCAAGATTTACAGAATTTGTCCATCTTTAAACACACTGGGCCAGTAAAACCGTTGTAGTATCCGGTCCTGTGTTTTCTGCATTCCCAGATGCCCCCCGAGAACATGTTGGTGGGCTAACTCTAACACGAGTTTGCGATAAACTTGGGGCACCACTAACGGTTCAATATGTTCACCCCGCAATTGGTTTACCTGATACAAGATATCCTGATGAACCACAAAACGGGGAAACACCGACTCTACCCCTGGTTGTTGTGGTTCCCCATCTACTATTAATACATTTCCTCAAGATTGGCATAGGGTTGGGTCTTGGTATTGTGCAGTACCAAAATTATCCCCAGAGACATTAAGGTCGGCCAGCTCAGGTCCCAGGGGCAAGTCCTCTACATCACCCACCATTACATTCAGTTGGGTTGTTCCCCTTCCTTCCACCGAAGTGGCGGTTTCCCCTACCACTGGCCCTTCGGTTCCCAGGGTTCTGGCCTCCCCCTGGAGCCAGGCCACTCTGATTGACTGATACCTATGAGATAGGGATTAGCCTATCTCATAGCAGGCCACAGTGCCGGGAAGTCTCTCCCTATTATAAGTTTGTAGTGTAAATTTGTAGCTACTGCCACTTCATGAGTCCACCTGCCGGCCCTGTGGTTAGAGACACCAGGGCGGTGGAATAGTCTTAAGTCTCCATGGATTTCCGGCCAGTATACTCCGTGGACTGTTCCAGGGGAGCCCAGCAGAGCCTCCGCTGGAGTGTTTTCCACTTCCACCCGGCACAAGTGGGTTTAGAGCAGGCATGTCCAAACTGCGGCCCTCCAGCTGTTGCAAAGCTACAATTCCCAGCATGCTCTAATAGCTGTAAGCTATCCAGGCATGCTGGGAATTGTAGTTTTGGAACAGCTGGAGGGCCGCAGTTTGGACATGCCTGGTTTAGAGTTTCTGGGGTACCTGCTGCACACAGCTTCCTGGTATGTACGACTGACAGTAGCCATAGTTAGTATACATGGGTTCCACCTGTTGAGGACAGTCAGCTCTTACATGGCCAGGCTCCTGACACCACCAGCAGACTATCGGAGCCAGCCTCGTAGACCTCCACCAGGTCCACCATTTCCAGGGCATTGCCAGGAGACACCTGGCGATCCAGTGCTGGAGAGGGGGTGGCAGAGCCCTCCAGAACATATCAGCCAATAGTCTATTCAGCATAGCCGTGGGACTCAGCACATCAGGCTGTAGCCACTTTTGCAAGAGGTGGAATAAGTTATAATACTGGGGTCTCGCAGGCTCTGCCGGCTTAAACCCCCACTGATGTACCCACTGGGCCCAGACCAACACCCAGTCTTGCCAAAATCTCACCCTTTACTTTTTGGTAGTCGGCCGCTTGATCGTCCGGCAAGTTGAAATACACTCGCTAAGAATCTGAGTAATACAGGCCAGCCACTAGATCACCAGGGTAAGCGGTGCTCAGGCACGGCTCATGGATACGGCCGGCGATCGGTGGCCGTATCCATGGGCAGCGACTATAAACAATTCAATAGGATTTTTCAATTTTATTTTAAAAAAACTAGATGATTTAGAAAATTGATTATATTTAAGGAAAGGCTTGGGGAGAATGAAACATGATTACGAAGATGAGAATACCCCTTTAACCTCTTAAGGACACATGACATACCGGTACGTCATGATGTCCTGGTACTTAAGGACCAGTACGTCATGTATGGTTCCGATCACTTGAGCAGGCACCTAGGCTAAATGCGCCAGGGGGGCGAGCGCAGAAAACCGCAGGTCAATTCAGACCTGCAGTTTTCTGCGTTTCTGGGTTATTCGGGTCTCTGAAGACCCAATAACCCGGAACAGGATGGTGATGGGGGTGTGATTTCACCCCACCAATCACCATCCAGCGATCCTGAGAGGTGATGGTGACATCACCTCTCAGGATCGCCTCCGATTGGTGTGTGGGTGGTCCGGCGGCAGATTCAAAAGAGGCAGGCACTCCTCTCCTCCTCCTTTTGTGTTCCGGAGAGGAGCTGCCTGCACGTGTCGTCAGTCGGTGCCAGCATCACCCCATCTGTGCCCCCCAGGACCCGATCTGTGCCCCAGCCAGCACCCCCATCTATCCAGCAGGTACTTAGGGAAAGCATAGGGAAAGTTTGGGTTAGGCAGGGGAAAAAAAAGAAAAAAAAAAGGGAAAGTTAGTTGTTTGAGCTTTGATTGCATCACCCTAAGTTAGGGTATCTGGGGTCCACAGCACAGTGTGACCCTAGACCCCCCCAGGGGTGCTGCCGTTTGCGCCCCCCCCCCACTTTTTTGGGGTGCAGGATTTTTTTTGTGTGTGCTGACTGTGGCCGGCACTCTTAGCGTCCGGCCACTGTTAGCGAATCGCACACCTCACCGCTGATCAACTTCGGGCGGTTGATCAGCGGTTTTGAAATTTTTTTTGGCTTTTTTTTTTAGTTTTCCCCTACACACACGCACACCAAATAAAGATTTACATACACACAGACACACACTCCCCTATGGCCCGCCGGACGTTCTGAGGACAAGGATGACCCCACATTCCTGTTGTCATCCGCGTCCTCCTCATCATCTAGCGATGATGAGCCCCCAAGGCGGCGGAGACGCCACCAGGCGGAGCAAGGGGACCACCATGTTAGGGACCCTGTGGCCCACCCTAATACGAGCAGCTCTGGGGCTCGTACTGGTTTCCCGGCCCACCAGTTAAATCCACCGGAGCACCCTGCCGGTGAACTAGTCTGGTGTAGCCCAGAGCGATACGAGCCCGTGATTCCTGATTTTGTAGGCCAATCAGGAATCCAGATTTACACAGTGGGCTACACTGAATATGACTTTTTTTTGTCATTTTTTCAGTGACCCACTGGTAAATCTGATGGTGGAGCAGACAAACCTGTACGCCCAACAGTTCGTTGCTCGACACCCGGGCTCCTTTTTGGCCAGGCCTGGTGGCTGGACGCCGGTCAGTGCAGCCAAAATGAGGACATTTTTGGGCCTCGTGCTGCATATGGGCCTGGTCAAGAAACCCAGTGTCAGGCTGTACTGGAGTGGGTTGATGAGTCTCTCATTGCGTTCAAGGGGAGACTCATTTTCTGCCAGTATGTGCCCTCCAAGCAGGCGAGGTATGGCATGAAGCTATACAAAATTTGTGAGAGTACCTCAGGGTACACTTACAAATTTTGTATATACGAGGGGCGAGATTCCTGGATTCAATCCCCAGAATGTCCCCCCACTCTGGGTCCAAGAAAAGAAGATGGAGGCAGTATGACCGGTAAAAAAGTCCCTTTTACCGGGAACCGCCAAGTGAACAAGCATGCAACAGTTGTGACGTTTCGGCTGCTTCACAGCCTTTATCAAACACAGTGTGAAATCTAAAAGTACCAGTTTAAATACATTAAAACACACCCACTCACACAAGAGTGGCCAATAACATAGTGAATAAGGTGCTGATGTCATCAAGGATGCGTCCTCTGGTGCTTCTACTAGGTGTCTCAATCTACATCAATCATAGGTATCAGATCCATTAGCCCACATACCTTCAGGGCACACATGTGCCTCGGCGTTCCCAGGCTCTCGGTGCGCATGTCAGGAAAGAAAGGGCTACGTCACTACCTGATTCACCCAGAGTCAGCTGATCGCGGAAGTTGGGATGTTATCCCTGCCTTGGTTGTTGTAACTGCGGCAACATGCTAAAGGGAGATACCTATAAAGATTAAAAACTTCTTTACATGCAGGTCACGGGACGTGATATATATGATCACGTGCCCGTGTGGCCTTATTTACATTGGGGAAACCACAATGGAAGCCAGGGAACGTATCAACTCCCATAAGAGCAATATTCGTAGGGCCCAGATTGATAAGCCGGTGGCGAAACACTTCCTGGAGCGTGGACACTCGGTCAACCAACTTCGGTTTCGAATCATTGATTGGCCCTCTGAGACGTGGGGGGGACAAGGATCGGATTCTACGTAAAAAGGAACTTAAGTGGATCTTTGAGATGAGAGCCCTTCAACCTTTTGGAATGAACGTAGATTTCTCAGTAACAAATGTGTAATGATTCTGAGTGACCTTTGAACTGGTTCTCTGTATAGTGTTTTTTAACTGTACTTTGATTTTTGATTAATGCATATTCTCACTTGTTCCTGGCCCACATGGATCACGGCACAGTATAGACCATAGGGCTTGGTCCTATTTGCACCCCTGATATGAGTGTGGGTGTCTCCCACCGCACGACACTGCGGGGGGCGGGGCTAGACCTTGGTTGCGTCTCTGGCAACATGGGGTGGGTCGGACGTTGGAGAGGCGGGGCCATGACGTCACCAAGGCCGGGTTTCGGCTGGAGACGTGGTGCCTCCGCCTGCTCCTCTGCGGACGTCCCCCGATTGCGCCAGAAGATGTGAAGAGTAGGCTGGTGAGTCTTGGCTACCGCACAACTCGATCCAGGTTCTGACCGCTAACGCTGTGGACGTGGTGGTGTGGAGTGATCGCATGCAGTTCTCGGGGATGGGCGGACCGGCTCATAGGTGTCCTTGGCAACAGTGCACATGACAGGAGAGGTATGATGACGTGAGATTGTTTGGGCGGAGCCGCTCACGATCAGCTGACTCTGGGTGAATCAGGTAGTGACGTAGCCCTTTCTTTCCTGACATGCGCACCGAGAGCCTGGGAACGCCGAGGCACATGTGTGCCCTGAAGGTATGTGGGCTAATGGAGCTGATACCTATGATTGATGTAGATTGAGACACCTAGTAGGAGCACCAGAGGACACATCCTTGATGACATCAGCACCTTATTCACTATGTTATTGGCCACTCCTGTGTGAGTGGGTGTGTTTTAATGTATTTAAACTGGTACTTTTAGATTTCACACTGTGTTTGATAAAGGCTGTGAAGCAGCCGAAACGTCACAACTGTTGCACACTTGTTCACTTGGCGGTTCCCATTAAAAGGGATTTTTATTTTTTTTTTTACTGGTCATGCTGCCTCCATCTTCTTTTCTTGGACTTATCATGTAGGAGCCCTGATGAATCTTGGACTCCAGGTAGGCTGTTGCATACCGGATGACCTCAAGTTCTGGTGAGTGCGATTCCATTATTATTATTTTTTGTTATTGGCCCCACTCTGGGTGGTACCGGGAAACTTGTCTGGTACCTTATGCACCCACTGCTGGATAAGGGTTACCACCTGTACGTGGATAACTTTTATACCAGTATCCCCTTGTTCCAGTCCCTTGCCGCCAGAGCCACATCCGCTTGTGGGACCGTGCGGAAAAATCAACGCGGCCTCCCTGCCCTCCTCCTCCAGCGGTGAGACCTGTGCCTTTACCACTGGAAACCTGTTGCTGGTTAGGTATAAAGGACAAGAGGGATGTCCTTATGCTGTCCACAATTCATGGTAACGGCATCACCCTTGTCCAAGGTACCGCGGCAACGGTCCTCAAGCCCGATTGTTTCGTCGACTACAATCGGTATATGGGAGGAGTTGATCTCTCTGATCAAGTCCTCAAGCCATATAACACCATGCGCAAAACCCGGGCATGGTACAAAAAAGTTGCGGTCTACTTGGTGCAGGTTGCCATGTACAACTCTTTTGTACTGTCCTGGAGCGCTGGCAACACAGGGACATTCCTCCAGTTCGATGAGGAAGTCCTCAAGGCCCTGATCTTTTCGGACCGGGAAAAAGCAGGCCGGAGTACCTTGGGAACTGTAGCCGCCCGGATCGTCCCTGGCCAACACTTTCCAGGTGTGGTCCCCCATACTGGAAAGAAGGGACGAACCCAAAAAAGGTGCAGAGTGTGTCACAGGAGGGGGGATACAGAAGGACACCACAACTCAATGTGACACGTGCCCCGATCACCCGGGCCTCTGCATTATTGGTTGCTTCAGGGAGTATCACACTTCCATGGAGTACTAAATTTATATCCCAATTTAGCACTGACATCGGATTAAAAAAAAATAAAATAAAAACTGGTTCTCAGACTTGACACCCAAAAAAACTAAGATAATTTATTGAAAGTAGACATATTAGGTATCGCCGCGTCGGTAATAATCTCCTCTATAAAAAATACCCCATGACCTAACCCCCCCAGATTAACACGGTCCAGAAAAAAAACAAAGGTGCAAAAAAAAAGATTTTTTTGTCACCTTACATAATAAAAAGTTTAATAGCAAGCGATCAAAAAGTCATATAGCCCCCAAAATAGTGCCAATAAAACAGTCATCTCATCCCGCAAATAATTTTTTTTGTATCAAAACCTTATTAATTAGTTATCGCCGCGTCCGTAAGAATCTCCTCTATAAAAATATCCCATGACCTAACCCCCCCCAGATTAAACACTGTCAAAAAATAAAAACGGTGCCAAAACCGCTATTTTTGGCACTTTTCCATTTCAATTAGTTTTTTTCCAGTAACAAAACAACGGTTAACAACCAAACAAAAGTTAATATTTATTACCCTGATACAGCAGTTTATGACAACAAATGTGGCATTTCTGTAAACTGCAGTATCAGTAAAAGGGAGGCTGCAAAAGGAAAGGACCGACATGGTTTCTGGAAGGCCGATTTTGATGGCCTTTTTTATTGACAGCATGTCCCTTTTGAAGCCCCCCTAGAGTAAAAACTCCCTAAAAGTGACCCCATCTAAGAAACTACACCCCTCAAGGTATTCAAAACGGATTATACAAACTTTATTAACCCTTTAGGTGTTTAACAGTTAATGGCAAATGGAGATGAAATTTCTGAATTTCAATTTTTGGTAACCTTGCCTCACAAAAATGTAATATAGAGCAACCAAAAATCACATGTAGCCTAAAAACAGTCCCCCAAAAAATGCCACCTTATCCCATAGTTTCCAAAATGGGGTCACTTTTAGGGAGTTTCTACTCTAGGGGTGCATCAGGGGGGTTGAAACAGGACAATGTGTAAATAAACCGGTCCATAAAAATCAGCCCTCCAAAAACTAAACGGCACACCTTTCACTCTACGCCCCGCTGTGTGGCCGTACAGTAGTTTACGGCCACATATTGGGTGTTTCTGTAAACGGCAGAGTCAGGGCAATAAAGATACAGTCTTGTTTGGCTTAAAACTGAAAATTAGACACAAAAAAAATGAAATTCTCAAATTTCATCCCCATTTGCCAATAAATCTTGTGCAACACCTAAAGGGTTAACAACGTATGTAAAATCAGTTTTGAATACCTTAAGGGGTGTAGTTTCTTAGATGGGGTCATTTTGGGGTGGTTTCTATTATGTAAGGCTACTCTCACACTTGCGGCAGGACGGATCCGACAGGCTGTTCACCATGTCGGATCTGTCCTGCGGCTATTTCGCTGCGTCGCCGCTCCGTCCCCATTGATTATAATGGGGACGGGGCGGAGCTCCGGTGCAGCACGGCCGTGCACGGCGAAAGGCCGCCGGACTAAAATTACTGCATGTCAGGCTTTTTAGTCCGGCAGGTTTCGCCGTGCTGCGCCGGAGCTCCGCCCCGTCCCCATTATAATCAATGGGGACGGAGCTGCGGTCTGGTGGCACGGCGAAATAGCCACAGGACGGATCCAACATGGTGAACAGCCTGTCGGATCCGTCCTGCCGCAAGTGTGAAAGTAGCCTAAGCCTCGCAAAGTGACTTCAGACCTGAACTGGTCCCTAAAAATTGGGTTTTTGTAAATTTCTGAAAAATTTCAAGATTTGCTTCTAAACTTCTAAGCCTTGTAATATCCCCAAAAAATAAAATATAATTCCCAAAATAATTCAAACATGAAGTAGACATATGGGGAATGTAAAGTCATCACAATTTATGGGGGTATTACAGAAGTAGAGAAACAAACTTTGAAATTTGCTAATTTTTCAAACTTTTTGGTAAATTAGATATTTTTGTGCAAAAAAAAAATTGACTTAATTTAACCAGTGTCATAAAGTACAATATGTGACGAAAAAACAATCTCAGAATGACCTGCATAAGTCAAAGCGTTTTAAAGTTATCAGCTCTTAAAGTGACACTGGTCAGATTTGCAAAAAATGGCCTGGTCCTTAAGGTGAAATAAGGCTGTGTCCCTATGGGGTTAAGGACCTGTGTAATCACAGACCTTTCAGCTTTCCTAGCCTCTGAACTGGACTGATGCTGCAGGATTTGCATCATCAGTGCTTAAACAGGTCATGCCACCCCCTGACAGACCAGTTCACTGCTACCCCCAGGTAGGTAGGGCAGATTACCAGTCTGGGTCTATACAAGATGTAAACAAACTAGAGTAGAGTAATTTGTGTAAATGGTCGAAACTGGACAGGAGTCCAAGTTGAAAAGAAAAGGGATATTGAAGGGGCATGGCTTCAGAATGGTGGCTTGAAGATGCTTACTCTGAGCATACTTGGCAATCTACCAGGAGAACCATGCTCCAACCTGCCATGACTAAAGTGAAGAGGTACCTCTTTCCTGTGTCTCCATGGCGGTAACTCCCTCATTCAGCCAAGACATGCCGGCTATATTTGCAGCCACCCACTGACCCATAGGAACTTTTTCCAATTTCTTCTTCCATGGACTGCATACTATCTGAACTATGGGAGATAATGAGAGCTTTGCCTGCTAGATCAGCACATATCTCCCGCACTCAGGAGAAACAGACCCAGGCCTTTCAGACTGTTAGCCAGTTCATACAAGCCTTAGGCTACTTTCACACTAGTGATTCCATTACTGATAATACAGACATCTGCATCCATTATAAACTGATCCGGTTGTATTAGATTTAACATACTCAAGACTGATCTGTCATGAACTCCATTGAAAGTCAATGGAGGACAGACCAGTTTTCATTTGTGTCAGAGAAAACTGATCCAGCGGAACGGAATGCATTTTGGAGCATTCAGTTCTGTTCAGTTATGTTTTGTCCCCATTGACCTATGATGGATCTCAATAACGTAAAATATTAACGCTAGTGTGAAAGTAGTCTTAGCAGAGCGGGTCACTATATTAGAGCGCCAGTCTACATCTGCCTCTGCGTTGTCCTCTCTTTCTACTACCATGGACATTCATATCACCCGGATGAATCTTGCATCTAGATGACATTGAAAACAGGGGACGTCACATTAACCTAAAACTATGCACAATACTCCCAGAAACCAATATGCCAGGTGCATTTTTACAAGCAGAAAGAGGACATCCTGCACAGGGCCTAGGAGCTTCATGGGATCTCTCATAATGGTGCAGACATCACCTTCATCTTCTCAGACTATTCTCGCATCATTCTCTACTTGCACAGATTGGTCTGTCTGTTGGAGGCTGCATAAGCGGTGGGAGCCACATACTACTGGGGACACCCTTTCCACATTATACTACACACGCAGGTTTAGACCCCACCACTGACTCATCTAGGGGCTATTCATATCTTCCTGTGGGACCTCACTCATGCTCACCAGTTGGTAAATAAAGGGTGCATCTTCCACTCTATATCAAAAGAGTACACATTTGAGGCTACTTTCACATCTGTGGCATGAAGATCTGGATGCCTGATCCGGCAATAATTGTGAGAATCGGCCTGTTGTGGGTTGTGTTGCAGCCAATGGCATGGGGAACATTTCACGGGTAGAGGAAAACAAACAAACAAACAAACAAACATCAACAATAAAGAAGCTGAAGTTGAAAAGAGGATGGCTTCTGCAAACGGATAATGATCGTAAACGCACCTCAAAATCCACAACAAATTACCACAAAAAGTGCAAGTGAAGGCACTCTCATGGCCCTCACAGTCCCCTGATCCGAACATCATTGAAAATAAGTACATCCATGCAAGATGGTCCAGGAATCTCACAGAACTGGAAGACTTTTGCTGACTACAAGAAGCGTGTACAAGCTATAATACTTACCAAAAGGGGTGGTGCTACTAGTTACTAACCATGCTGGGTTCCCAAGCCTTTCAGGCCCTTTCCATTTTTTGTTATTTTAAAAATGTAAAAGATGGAGAAGAAAAAAAAAAAAAAAAAAGTCTCAATGGTGCAGACATCACTATCTTCTCGGACGACTCTTGCCTCATTCTCTACTTGCACAGATTGGTCCGTCTATTGTTGGAGGCTGCGTAAACAGTGGGAGCCACATACTACTGGGGACACCCTTTCCACATTATACTACACAAGCAGGTTTAGACCCCACCACTGACTCATCTAGGGGCTATTCATATCTTCGTGCGGGACCTCCCTCATGCCACCAGTTTGTAGATCTAGGGCGCATCCTCCACCCTATATCAAAAGCATTTGAGGATACTTTCACATCTGTGGCACAGAGATTTGCATGCCTGATCCGGCCAATTTTCATAATTTTTGATGAAATGCGTCTGGATCTCCGTCTGGACCCCATTATACTTAATGGGGCCAGTGGGAAGACTTCACTAAATATTTCACCCTTAACACCTCCCCAGGCGGCACTGTTATCTAGTTTCATTATGCGCATGTCTAATGTTGAACAGACCCATAAAACTAACCTGGACAGGCAGGTGGACGCAATTCAGGGAACAAGTCTGTTCTCTTTGCCTTTCTAAAGCTAAGGTGACTCACGTTAAATGCCATCGACTTTACTACGAGTTTGGCAACAAACCCAGCAGAACATTGGTGAAGGCACTACGTAAAACATGAGCTTACTCGTACCCCACATCTCTGGTCCCCAAGGCTGTCGTCATCTACTACTACCCCAGCAAGTAACTGAGGACTTTCGTACATATTACTAGTCCATATACAATTTACAGACTCCTTCACCTCATGACACAACGACACGTCGCCTTTCTGTCCAGATTTACCTTTCCTCCTCGGGTATGGGTTGTTTACAAAAAACAATATTTAGATACATAGATCAATTCAGATCACAAATTATAACTCCAACAATTGCATTTGAAATAATCAATTTTATTGGTACTCACAGAGTTACAACCTGTTCTGGCCTCACAGAAATTAAGAACATTTAAAATTCTATTCAGACTTCAGGTGTATGGCAATTACAATTCATACGTATAAAGTGCAAGTGCAACAGTATATATGGGAAAGTGCAATCAGTGCATACAAAAAGTATTATCCTGTCCACATTATATGGTCACAGAGTCAGACTTCCGACCCTGGATCCCACGGACATTATCATACACACTGCCATAGCAAAATACCATAAAAATAGCAGAAGATCTAGCATACTGACCCAAATATCTGCCACGACACCGTCAGACTGTGTCCCGTCACACGTTTCGCAGTCAGCTTTTTCAAGGGGTGTTTACCAGACACCACCATTGCCTCCCTGGAGTCCCACCTATCCTTGTCTGAATTGACCTGGGACCTTAAAGACTCACAGATAGGCAAGTCTCCCAACTCTCTTTCATCGGATCACACGATGCCCCAAGAAACTCTTCAACATCACGGTCATTTTCAAGGAGATGAAAGATCCCTCTCAATGACGCCACTAGAGCTTTTGACAGTTAATTTAGACTTCATGTTTGAGAGCTTGCATCATATTGGATTGGGTAAGATGATGCCCACTCATATTCATAACCAATACTCCATCTTCTGCTACGCTTAAGGTTAATAGTTTGTGCTCTATTCCTTTACTGATAAGGAATGGAACGTGACAAGGCTGCCCCCTTTCCCCGATGATTTTTATCCTCTGCCTTGAACCCTCTTTAGGACATATACGTGCCAATCCTGATAGAGCAAGGATTCAGATCCCTGGTTCTACCCATAAGGTTGCGGCCTATGTGGACGATCGCCCTACCCAATCTCATTAAAGAACTCAAAACACACTATTGTTTAATTTCAAAATCAACTTCCTCAAAAGTCTGAAGTCTCTACCACCTAGCTTGGTCTCTGAACTTTGACAATTTCCCTTTCAAATGGTCATGAACTTCCTTAAATATTTGGGCATTCATCTAACTCAGATCCTTGCAGATCTCTATCCAGCAAACTACCCTGCCCTTCTTCGGAATCTTAAAGGCAACCTAGACCTTTGGACTTGGTTTGGTCGGATCTTCTGCATTTATTCTTCCATACACTTCTATCCACCCTTACCCGGTTAATTTGGGCAGAGAAATCCCTGAGAATTGCGCGCTGTCCTTTTAAGACCTAAACATCATGGTCTACCAGATTTCATTTCTTATCACTGTGCCTCATATAAATTAAGAGTTGTAGACTGATGTTGGCGCCAGTCACATAAGCAATTGGTGGAACTGGAACAACCCTTCCTTTCTACCCCTTTACTTGCGACCCCTTGGTTGGGTTACCACACACCATTAGCGGCCCATACTCATCCCACTATAGATACACTTCATTACATGACGTAGTCTTCGTTTTATCTGATATCTCCCCCTCCCCACTGTTCCCTACTTTGGAGAACACAGTGTTTCCCTCTGGTTTGGAGCAAGGTCCATTTGTGAGTCGAGTTGTGCCTATTAAAATTTAGAACCCATCACTTTCTCTCTTCTGGTATCTGGCTCTTGTTGCAGTCTCTTAGTGACATATCGGATTCCTTGTCTCCGACATTTCCTACTCTCACTCAACCAAGCTTCAGAGTACACTAGAGACAAAACAGCTTTTGAATATATTTAACTCAATGGGAGTCTTGCATCATGCTCTATTACAGCTATACCATCTAGTCAGTGCTCTGTGAAATCAATCATACATACTAAATTGGGAGAGGGATTTGGGTCTCACGTTCACAACATAACAGAAAGACCATCTCTTTACAAAGACCCACAAGACTTAAATAGCTAGTTGAACTCAGGAAGTGGGTATTAAGGTCCTCACTAGATGGTAGAGGGTGCCTTCTAAACTACACTCTCATCTCGACTATCTTGCAAGTATAATTAGAACCTAAACTGTGATGTGTAAAGGAATACTGCAAAGCCCTTAAAAAAAAAAAGCACTTTTTTTTTACATAATTTTACTAATTCACCACCAGTATTCTAGCAGAGTAATTTGTCACACCCTAACTCAGTTAGGGTACTTTCACACTTGCGGCAGGACGGATCCAACAGGCTGTTCACCCTGTCGGATCCGTCCTTCCGCTGTTTCGCCAAGATGCCGCTCCGTCCCCATTGACTATAATGGGGATGGGCGGCACTCCAGCGTAGTATGTCAGTTCGCGGTCAGAGGCCGCCGGACTAAAAAGTCGGACATGCGGGACTTTTAGTCCGGCGGCCTTTCGCCGTGCACTGCGCCGGAGCGCCGCCCCCATTATAGTCAATGGGCACGGAGCGGCGGCACGGCGAAACAGTGGAAGGACGGATCCGACAGGGTCAACAGCCTGTCGGATCCGTCCTGCCGCAAGTGTGAAAGTACCCTTACATCCATACAATTTGAACTTTTGTGTTATGGGAAATTGGTCATATGATCTCAAGTCTGACTCCTTCCTCTAGTGCAGGGATGCTCAACCTACGGCCCTCCAGCTGTTGTAAAACTACAACTCCCACCATGCCCTGCTGTAGGCTGATAGCTGTAGGCAGTTCAGGCATGCTGGGAGATGTAGTTTTGCAACAGCTGGAGGGTCGCAGGGAGCATGCTTGCTCTAGTGAAGTGGTCCCCAAACATGAACTTTGTCTATCCTTGTAGCTGACTGCCTGTGAACTACAGGATGACCTCACCAATCAAATGCCTCCTGACATATCTCAAGCTCCTCCCCTCTCTGTTCCTCTGTATATCCTTGTATTCTGTTGAAGATATAATGTCTCCCCTATCTGATGGAACAGGAGTGCATATACACAGTGTTCACAGTGATTAGCTGCAGTTATATAAACCTCCAGACTCACAATGTACTATGTGCGCCGACTCCTCAGTGTAGTTCTACAAGATGTAGCTTCGGGAGAGCGAGAGCTTACAAGACCGAGAGGGCAGACAGGCTCAAACTGCATCACACAGGAGAACATTGAGACCATGCAGTGTCAGGGAATAGCAGCTGTTTCACTAATCTGTCATGGCTGCACCGAGAGGACACAGCAGTGCAGTGTGGCGAGACCCGGCCCCCTCTGTCTCTGCAAAGTCAGGCATGATGGGAAATGTAGGATTCATTAGGAAAACCATATCTGAGGGGAGACTGAATCAAGATGGATGACAAACCACAAAATTACACATCAAATAAAATAGGTATTCACAAGAGCCTCTGTCTTATTCTTTAATAATGGTCTATCTTGCACTTCTTTAAAAACAAAAATAAATACAAAATATGAAAAATGCATATTTTATTCATTTAAACAATATAGAAAAATAATTTAATGTTATAGTACATTTTTTATACGATAATGTACAATAATGTATTTTTTCATTAGTACATAAATAAGTTCAGTGACTAGCTCAATAAGATCTAGTTTTCTTTAAAATGATATCTACATTGCTGCAAGAGGGCATTGCCAGGAGCTCCTTTTTCCCCCCGCAAAATATGGTATTTAAATAAAAGAAGGCGTATACGAGTCTGATAAGATGTCAGAGCTTAACTCAAGTGCACATCTGTGCAATGGAGCACAATAACTTACTGGATTAAAGTAAGACTGCTGTTAACTTCCAGATTGCCACCTCTATCGTAGTGCCCCCAGCAAATGACAATACATTATTAAAGGAGTTGTCCCACCATAAGACCTTATTTATCACCTATCCACCACATAGGTGAGAAGTATCTCAACCTATAAACTCCCATGATCAAGAGAATAGGGAGCCAGAGTCCTGGGAGTGAACCGAGTTCCAGGACACACATGCACAATGCTGTTCCATTTACCTCTATAGGACTGCTGGAGATAGTCAAGCACTGGAGTCTGCTTCTCTTCAGGAGTATACAGGTCCTTCTAAAAAAATTTGCATATTGTGATAAATTCCATTATTTTCTGTAATGTACTGATAAACATTAGACTTTCATATATTTAGATTCATTACACACCAACTGAAGTAGTTCAAGCCTTTTATTGTTTTAATATTGATGATTTTGGCATACAGCTCATGAAAACCCAAATTTCCTATCTAAAGAAATAAGCATATTTCATCTGACCAATAAAAGAAAAGTGTTTTTAATACAAAAAAAGTCAACCTTTAAATAATTATGTTCAGTTATGCACTCAATACTTGGTCGGGAATCCTTTTGCAGAAATGACTGCTTCAATGCGGAGTGGCATGGAGGCAATCAGCCTGTGGCACTGCTGAGGTGTTATGGAGGCCCAGGATGCTTCGATAGCGGCCTTAAGCTCATCCAGAGTGTTGGGTCTTGCGTCTCTCAACTTTCTCTTCCCAATATCCCACAGATTCTCTATGGGGTTCAGGTCAGGAGACTTGGCAGGCCAATTGAGCACAGTAATACCATAGTCAGTAAACCATTTACCAGTGGTTTTGGCACTGTGAGCAGGTGCCAGGTCATGCTGAAAAATGAAATCTTCATCTCCATAAAGCTTTTCAGCAGATGGAAGCATGAAGTGCTCCAAAATCTCCTGATGGCTAGCTGCATTGACCCTGCCTTTGATAAAACACAGTGGACCAACACCAGCAGCTGACATGGCACCCCAGACCATCACTGACTGTGGGTACTTGACACTGGACTTCAGGCATTTTGGCATTTCCCTCTCCCCAGTCTTCCTCCAGACTCTGGCACCTTGATTTCCGAATGACATGCAAAATTTGCTTTCATCTGAAAAAAGTACTTTGGACCACTGAGCAACAGTCCAGTGCTGCTTCTCTGTAGCCCAGGTCAGGCGCTTCTGCCGCTGTTTCTGGTTCAAAAGTGGCTTGACCTGGGGAATGCGGCACCTGTAGCCCATTTCCTGCACACGCCTGTACACGGTGGCTCTGGATGTTTCTACTTCCGCAGGTCCCCCAAGGTCTGGAATCGGTCCTTCTCCACAATCTTCCTCAGGGTCTGGTCACCTCTTCTCGTTGTGCAGCATTTTCTGCCACACTTTTTCCTTCCCACAGACTTCCCACTGAGGTGCCTTGATACAGCACTCTGGGAACAGCCTATTCGTTCAGAAATTTCTTTCTGTGTCTTACCCTCTTGCTTGAGGGTGTCAATGATGGCCTTCTGGACAGCAGTCAGGTCGGCAGTCTTACCCATGATTGCGGTTTTGAGTAATGAACCAGGCTGGGAGTTTTTAAAAGCCTCAGGAATCTTTTGCAGGTGTTTAGAGTTAATTAGTTGATTCAGATGATTAGGTTAATAGCTCGTTTAGAGAACCTTTTCATGATATGCTAATTTTTTTTTATAGGAATTTGGGGTTTTCATGAGCTGTATGCCAAAATCATCAATATTAAAACAATAAAAGGCTTGAACTACTTCAGTTGGTGGGTAATGAATCTAAAATATATGAAAGTCTAATGTTTATCAGTACATTACAGAAAATAATGAACTTTATCACAATATGCAAAATTTTTTAGAAGGACCTGTAGTGTTGGGTGGATTGGGAACACATATGCGTGACTCTTGCTTCATTAACTTACGGGGCTCAGGGATGCCATTTGTGTCAAAATAGTGTGGGTCTCATCAGTCTGACCTCAACTGGTCAGATGCTTCTCGATCAGTTCCTATGGTGGAACAACCCCTTTAAATCTTGTCGCTATTACTGGTTTTACAAAGGGTGTAACTAAAACAACATTCTCTAACTTGCAGATTATAACAAGATATTTCTATCAATGAATAACCAAAACATACATTTTATTTTGATGCATAAAACAAAATAGGTCAACTACAACACATAGTAACAATATACCAAGGCAAGCACATTTCTTTTATCAGAATTCCTGGTCAGTGAGATGGTTGGTCTATTAAGGGATGGTGCTCCATGTTGGGGTACTTATTTGGTATGGTTGTTGTACCCTACCCTTTCATATTTTTTACATTCCAGCCATTCAGTAATAGTTTTGATTTATACCAGTACCTTGGGGGAGATTTATCAAACTGGTGTAAAGTAGAACTGGCTTGGTTGCCCATAGCAACAAGATTCCACCTTTCATTTTTCACAGCTTCTTTGGAAAATTAAAAAGGTGGAATCTCCTTGTATCTATGTAAGTGATATCACATCTTATAAATAATATTTTTGTAGACAATGGGGGATATTTATCAAGACTGGCATCTCCTACTTGATTCTAGATTCCCTGTGTGCTGAAGTGAGATGCTCCTAATTAAGAGGCATGCATTTTTTATAAATTAGACACATCTCTGGCACTCGTTGCACCAGAAACTCAAATTTACTTAAGCTCAGTTCCTCGTGTAAATGATAGTAAATTTGCTGAGCCGTCGAAGATCCATTTTTAGGAATAGGCGGGAAAGGTAAAAATGGACAAGAGTCACATATTTTTGCGTAAATGAAGCTTGGCCAAAATTTGCTATTTTTAGGCCATGTGTCTGGCGTACAGCTTATGATAAATCTCTCCATTGAGTCAAAAAATGTATATTACAGCAGCACAGTGTTTTTTGTGGTCCTATTACACAATCAGTGATGTGACTACTGGCACCAGAAGAACACCTGCTGGGTCACCTAAGAAAAACCCGTAAAGGCTCTTTAGGATACATCCACTGCTGCTATTTACCTATTGTCAAATGTGCTGTGTAGCCTCCAATAGCATAAGCTCATCTGTAGAGATGAGCGAACTTCTGTTTTAAGTTCGGCGTCTAAAGTTCGGGGGCGGGTTAGCGGAGAATCCCGATATGGATCCGGATATGGATTCCGACTTCCGTTGTGGTCCGTGGTAGCGGAATCAATAATCGGCCATTATTGATTCCGCTACCACGGACCACAACGGAAGTCGGAATCCATATCCGGATCCATATCGGGATTCTCCGCTAACCCGCCCCCGAACTTTAGACGCCGAACTTAAAACAGAAGTTCGCTCATCTCTACTCATCTGCCATCCAGATAAACCTAAAACAATAATCCTGTTCCAGATGTTTGATGCTCAATTACTTAGACTTCAGAAGATCTTTCCAATTAAAAGCCTTAGGATCAGAGGCTTGCTTGTTACTTTTAGGCACAGCTGGAAATATGGTCTGCATTTTTTCTCTAAATTCTTTTAGCTAAAGAAAAAAAAAAAGAAGAAAAATACACAAAGACAAAAATTAAACAGTGTAAAAAGTAAATCCAACATGGAATTTTACATTGGATTATACCTCTTAAAACAGAGCAAGAAATAGAGAACTTTAAAATTCACAACATGCTTTTACATTTACACTAGTTTTTCCCTCTACCTTGTGACATCTTTCCTAACCCCTTTCACATGCATCATACAGCATTTTCAGTTCTTGCTGCTCCCAAATCCAGCTTTTTTCTGTGGTCAGCCCATCCCTCACTATTTTGCTACTGCCTGGCCCTGTCAAATCAAAGCAGAGAGGGTGGGGCTGGCCACAGAAAGGAGTATAGCGTGGGTGCAACAAGAGCAATGGTGACACCCTCATTGCTCTTGTTGCACCCACAAAAGCATCATTTGCATATTAAGAAAAAAATGTCCTGACTTGGGAAAGGAGCCTCAGATTAACAAACGAAAAACACAGTGGTTTAATCACGAACCACAGCTATGTGACTGTGCAAACGTGCAGTTCTTTCCATGAGGCAGGTGCCAGCACAGGAATGGGAGACCGCACAGATGCTTAGGTGGCCAACACACACGCACGGGTTTACAGTGCAGCCGCAAACTCTGCAGGGGGGTGGGGAACCACACACCTCCTCCTCTAATGTCAGCACAAATTAGCGGCGAACCCTCGAGAGTGGTTCCATCACATAGTTGGATGAGGGCTTGTATTTTGCGGAACAAGTTGTACTTTTTAATTGCACAAATTAATATTCCATGGGAAGCTGGAACAAAATTGTTAATGGTTTGGAATTGGAAAGCAATTTGCAGGATTCATTCGGCAGCAAAAATGACATTACCTTTATTCTACAGGTAAGTATGATTACAGCAACGGTGTTTACATTTTAAAACTTTTTTTAACCTCTTAAGTATACAGCCTAGTTTGGTAATTAAAGGGGTTTCACCTAGGCAGCCCCTGATATTAGCAGCACATATATGATGGCATGTTTTATGCAGGTAAGCTGTATTTATGTGCAATGCAATTCAGACTTTGTTTTTACTGACTGAAAAAAAAAAACAATGGTGCGTGTATATATATATATATATATATATATATATATTTTTTTTTTTTTTTAATTTGATTTTATGTTTATTTGTGAAAGGGGATTTTTTAATTTGTCTCATTTTTTTTAAAACTCATTTTAGTCCCTTCTGTTAGATCACTTATAACATAGACTTCAATGGTTTACCATAGACTGCCAGCAGGTGTTGTGCTGTATAAGGCTACAAGCACACAAACATTAGGGCTCCATGCTGCAGACCGCTACTTTTTTCCAGTGCAGATGCACGGTCAGAAACACCACGGAAACAGTCCGTAGTGCTTCCGTGGGGTTCTGATCGGTGCCTCCATGCCGCATCTCCGTGAGTGCGGACCCATTCAAGTGAACAGGTCCGCGATCTGTGATGCAGAATGCACACGGCCGGAGCCAGTGTATTGCGGACCTGTAAGCGGGCCGCAATACGGCCACGGGGGGCACACAGTCGTGTGCATGTAGCCTAACACAGCAGTAAATGACTGGCTGTTGTGCTTATATGTAAAACCCCAGCTTCATATGTACATGATAACCAGTCACATTGAACATGGGGTATTTATATGCTTAAGAGTCCAGAGGGCAGAACTGACTTCCCTGAATAACTGTATCTAGAGATGGCTGTCAACCGGAATTGAACTGCCCAGATGACTAAACCCAGAATGAGTAGAGCTTTAACCCCTTAAGGACCAGACTGATTTTTGCAAATCTGACATGCCTCACTTTATGTGGTGATAACTTTAAAACGCTTTTACTTATCCAAGCCATTCTGAGACTGTTTTCTCGTCACATATTGTACTTCATGGCAGTGGCAAATTTGAACAAAAATATAAACATTTTATTAAAATAATTAACCCAAATTTGGAAAAATTTGCAACTTTCCAAATTTCTATTTCTCTGCTTTTAAAACAGATAGTATATTAGTTATTACCTTACATTTCCCATATGTCTACTTCATGTTTGGATCATTTTGTGAATGCCATTTTATTTTTTGGGGACGTTAGGAGGCTTATAAGTTTAGAAGCAAATCTTGAAATTTTTCAGAAAATTTCCAAAACCCACTTTTTAATGACCAGATCAGGTCTGAAGTCACTTGGTGGGGCTTACATAATAGAAACCACCCAAAAATGACTCCATTTTAGAAACTACACCCCTCAAGGTATTAAAAACTGATTTTATAAACGTTGCTAACCCTTTAGGTGTTCCAAAATAATTAAATGGAAGATGGAGATGAAATTTCAGAATTTCAAATTTTTGGGCAGCTTTTCCATTTAATATTTTTTTTTCCGTCAACAAAGCAAGGATTAACAGCCAAACTAAACTCAATATTTATTGCCCTCATTCTGTAGTTTACAGAAACACCCCATATGTGGTCGTAAACTACTGTATGGCCACATGGCAGGGCGCAGAAGGAAAGGAACGCCATATGGTTTTTGAAGCCCCCCTGGAGTAGAAACTGCCAAAAAAAAAAAGTGACCCCATTTAACCACCTCCCGACCGCTGTACGCATATATGCGTCCGGGAGGTGGTTGCTTTATTCCTCCTGGACGCATATACGCGTCTTCTCGCGAGACGCGAGATTTCCTGTGAACGCGCGCGCGCGCTCACAGGAACGGAAGGTAAGCAAGTGGATCTCCAGCCTGCCAGCGGCGATCGCTCGCTGGCAGGCTGGAGATCCGAATTTTTTAACCCCTAACAGGTATATATATATACCTCCTACCTGGTCCTCTGGTGGTCCCTTTTGTTAGGATCGACCACCAGAGGACTCAGGTAGGTCAGTACAGTCGCACCAAACACCACACTACACTACACCCCCCCCCCGTCACTTATTAACCCCTTATAAACCCCTGATCACCCATGATCACCCCATATAAACTCCCTGATCACCCCCCTGTCATTGATCACCGCCCTGTCATTGATCACCCCCCTGTCAGGCTCCGTTCAGACGTCCGTATGATTTTTACGGATCCACGGATCGGATCCGCAAAAAGCATACGGACGTCTGAATGGAGCCTTACAGGGGGGTGATCAATGACAGGCGGGTGATCACCCATATACACTCCCTGATCACCCCCTGTCATTGATCACCCCCCTGTAAGGCTCCATTCAGACGTCCGCATGATTTTTACGGATCCATGGATACATGAATCGGATCCGCAAAACACATGCGGACGTCTGAATGGAGCCTTATAGGGGGTGATCAATGACAGGCGGGTGATCACCCATATACACTCCCTGATCACCCCCCTGTCATTGATAACCCCCCTGTAAGGCTCCATTCAGACGTCCGCATGTGTTTTGTGGATCCGATCCATGTATCCATGGATCCGTAAAAATCATGCGGACGTCTGAATGGAGCCTTACAGGGGGGTGATCAATGACAGGCGGGTGATCACCCATATACACTCCCTGATCACCCCCTGTCATTGATCACCCCCCTGTCATTGATCACCCCCCTGTCATTGATCACCCCCCTGTCAGGCTCCATTCAGACGTCCGCATGATTTTTACGGATCCATGGATCGGATCCACAAAACACATGCGGACGTCTGAATGGAGCCTTACAGGGGGGGTGATCAGTGACAGGGGGGTGATCACCCTGATCACCCCCTGTCATTGATAACCCCCCTGTAAGGCTCCATTCAGACGTCCGCATGTGTTTTGTGGATCCGATCCATGTATCCATGGATCCGTAAAAAATCATTCCGGATGTCTGAATGGAGCCTTACAGGAGGGGTGATCATTGACAGGGGGGTGATCACCCTGATCATCCCCTGTCATTGATAACCCCCCTGAGAGGCTCCATTCAGACGTCCGCATGCGTTTTGTGGATCCGATCCATGTATCCATGGATCCGTAAAAAATCATGCGGATGTCTGAATGGAGCCTTACAGGAGGGGTGATCAGTGACAGGGGGGTGATCACCCTGATCACCCCCTGTCATTGATAACCCCCCTGTAAGGCTCCATTCAGACGTCCGCATGCGTTTTGTGGATCCGATCCATGTATCCATGGATCCGTAAAAATCATGCGGATGTCTGATTGGAGCCTTACAGGGGGGTGATCAATGACAGGGGGGTGATCAGGGAGTCTATATGGGTGATCACCCCCCTGTCATTGATCACCCCCCTGTCATTGATCACCCCCCTGTCATTGATCACCCCCCTGTCATTGATCACCCCCCCCCCTGGTAAGGCTCCATTCAGACATTTTTTTTGGCACAAGTTAGCGGAATTTTTTTTGTTTGTTTTTGTTTTTTCTTACAAAGTCTCATATTCTACTAACTTGTGTCAAAAAATAAAATCTCACATGGACGCACCATACCCCTCACGGAATCCAAATGCGTAAACATTTTAAGGCTACTTTCACACTAGCGTTCGATCGGATCCGTTCTGAACGGATCCGATCGTAATAATGCAGACGGAGGCTCCGTTCAGAACGGATCCGTCTGCATTATATTAGCAAAAAAAAAAGCTAAGTGTGAAAATAGCCTCGGACGGATCCGTCCAGACTTTCAATGTAAAGTCAATGGGGGACGGATCCGCCTGAAGATTGAGCCATATTGTGGCATCTTCAAACGGATCCGTCCCCATTGACTTACATTGTAAGTCTGGACGGATCTGCACGCCTCCGCACGCCTCCGCACGCCTCCGCACGGCCAGGCGGACACCCGAACGCTGCAAGCAGCGTTCAGCTGTCCGCCTGTCCGTGCGGAGGCGAGCGGAGCGGAGGCTGAACGCCGCCAGACTGATGCAGTCTGAGCGGATCTGCTCCATTCAGACTGCATCAGGGCTGGACGGCTGCGTTCGGGTCCGCTCGTGAGCTCCTTCAAACGGAGCTCACGAGCGGACCAGCGAACGCTAGTGTGAAAGGAGCCTTAGACATTTATATTCCAGACTTCTTCTCACGCTTTAGGGCCCCTAAAAAGCCAGGGCAGTATAAATACCCCACATGTGACCCCATTTCGGAAAGAAGACACCCCAAGGTATTCCGTGAGGGGCATATTGAGTCCATGAAAGATTGAAATTTTTGTCCTAAGTTAGCGGAAAGTGAGACTTTGTGAGAAAAAAACAAAAAAAAAAAAATCAATATCCGCTAACTTATGCAAAAAAAAAAAAAAATTCTAGGAACTCGCCATGCCCCTCATTGAATACCTTGGGGTGTCTTCTTTCCAAAGTGGGGTCACATGTGGGGTATTTATACTGCCCTGGCTTTTTAGGGGCCGAAAGTGTGAGAAGAAGTCTGGGATCCAAATGTCTAAAAATGCCCTCCTAAAAAGAATTTGGGCCCCTTTGCGCATCTAGGCTGCAAAAAAGTGTCACACATGTGGTATCGCCGTACTCAGGAGAAGTTGGGGAATGTGTTTTGGGGTGTCATTTTACATATACCCATGCTGGGTGAGAAAAATATCTTGGTCAAATGCCAACTTTGTATAAAAAAAATGGGAAAAGTTGTCTTTTGCCAAGATATTTCTCTCACCCAGCATGGGTATATGTAAAATGACCCCCCAAAACACATTGCCCAACTTCTCCTGAGTACGGCGATACCACATGTGTGACACTTTTTTGCAGCCAAGGTGGGCAAAGGGGCACACATTCCAAAGTGCACCTTTCGGATTTTGCAGGCCATTTTTTACACATTTTGATTGCAAAGTTCTTCTCACACATTTGGGCCCCTAAATTGCCAGGGCAGTATAACTACGCCACAAGTGACCCCATTTTGGAAAGAAGACACCCCAAGGTATTCCGTGAGGGGCACGGCGAGTTCCTAGAATTTTTTATTTTTTGTCACAAGTTAGCGGAAAATGATGATTTTTCTTTTTTTTTTTCTTTTTTGCTTACAAAGTCTCATATTCCACTAACTTGCGACAAAAAATAAAAAATTCTAGGAACTCGCCGTGCCCCTCACGGAATACCTTGGGGTGTCTTCTTTCCAAAATGGGGTTACTTGTGGCGTAGTTATACTGCCCTGGCAATTTAGGGGCCCAAAATCTGCCTTCCAAAAACCGTATGGCATTCCTTTCCTTCTGCGCCCATACAGCTGTTTACGACCACATATGGGGTGTTTCTGTAAACTACAGAATCAGGGCCATAAATAATGAGTTTTGTTTGTCTGTTAACCCTTGCTTTGTAACTGGAAAAAAAATATTAAAATGGAAAACCTGCCAAAAAAGTGAAATTTTGAAATTGTATCTCTATTTTCCATTAAATCTTGTGCAACACCTAAAGGGTAAACAAAGTTTGTAAAATCAGTTTGGAATACCTTGAGGGGTGTAGTTTCTAGAATGGGGTCATTTTTGGGTGGTTTCTATTATGTAAGCCTCGCAAAGTGACTTCAGACCTGTAGTGGTCCCTAAAAATTGGGTTTTTGTAAATTTCTGAAAAACTTCAAGATTTGCTTCTAAACTTAATAATAAAAATGTAATTTTCAAAATGATCCAAACATGAAATTGACATATGGGGAATGTAAAGTAATAACTTTATTTGGAGTTAAAAGTAGAGGAATTAAAATGTAGAAATTTGCTAATTTTTTGTAAATTAGGTATTTTTTTAATAAATAAAAATGAAAATTTTTGACTCAATTTTACTACTGTCATGAAGTACAATATGTGACAAGAAAATCTCAGAATGGCCTGAACAAGTAAAAACGTTTTAAAGTTATTACCACATAAAGTGACACGTCCGATTTGAAAAAAAATATTGGCCTGTGATTTAAGGTGAAAAGTGGCTCGGTAGTGAAGGGATTAAATAACGTGTTTAATATTGTTACAATGGTGGGGCGTGGCTAGCTAGGCATGTGAGCGGTCGCACGCAGTGAGAGCACACAAAATGTATACACCCGGGTGAGATGTGGGAAGCTAAATGGAGACTAGCCATTTCTAAAAGTGTGAGTGACAGTTTCTAGGTTATCACTGAAAAGTTAGGTAGCTAGTTTAGGCTACGTCCCTCCGGCTGATATTATTTGTCGGCTGGGGAATATTGCTGGACTTACCGATTGGTGTAGTATACTCCCACGGGCCTAATAGTTGGGCGAGGTGTGGGGCCAATCGATTAGCCCAGTGAATTGTAGGTTGCTGTTGAGTTGCTGCCACCTAATGGCAGATTTACAGTTTGGGGACGGGATTCGGGACAATATTGTTACAATGGTATTCTGATGTTTGAAACTGAAATTATGTATATTCTTGTACTGCATTTCTATGAAGCTTTTTGTTTGGAGACACTTTAGTCAGAAAGGAGCAAAATGAGAATCCCAACTCTGAAACATAAAATCAAAATACAAATGGTGAACACTCCCTTGCGTTTTATTGCTGCTGTTGTATTTTACCACAGTGGCCAGGGGCTACTTAAAAGGGGTATTCCGGTTGGTTAAAATTATCCCCTATCCACAGGGCAGGGGATAACTATCAGATTGTGGGACCCCCACCGATCACGAGAATAGGTGCCCTGTACCCCCTGCAGCTCCCCTGAAAAGAGCAGAGCAGCCGGTCTCATATAAGTACAGTCACTCCATTCATTTCTATGGCAGTTCTAGAGATAGCTGAGCACCCCTTCAACTGTGAAAAGAAGATTTTAAGTTTTTCTCACATTACACAGTCGACCACTTGCAGACCGCCCATTGACTATATACATCCTAGCGATACTCTGAAAGAACATTCCTGGGTGTCTTTGAAGAAACTTCACAGAGATCATGCAGCTGCAGAAAGGCCGCTGAGAAAGCAGAGACCGTATTATATAACCTTCCATGGAGTCCCCATAACTGTGTGAATAGATCAGGGTAACTGCATGAGCTGATATGTCTTAGCCGACCCAGATCAGCTGTGCAGTGTATCTTAGAAGGCTGTATATATTATATATATGTATCACTACATGTCATTTTGGCAAGTTCCTAAATAGGCAAAAAATACTCCCCCCACAAAATAAATAAATAAAAATAATACACCATAATTTTCCATAGATGCATTTCTATAAACGGTTCCTATGGCTGAAATCGCATGTGCAGTTTTTTGGGCCATAGGGAGTAGGTACAATGGAAAGCACATGCTCCTCATTTACTTTATGTATGGATCCAGTCTGAATGTTTCTTTAAAGAAAAACTTTGGTCACAGAGGAGATCAGTCACCAATCTACGTAGACATCTTGTATAATATTGTTAGAACATGGCAACCAGCGTTTCGTGTTTTTATTGATCAATAACTCACAAAGTGGAATTTATTCTCCTTCTGTTCCTAGAAGTCACTATGACATGGAGATAAACACTTGTGCCTGGGATCTTTCATAAACACAGCTCTCTCAGGACATTTGTGTTAATGCCTCAAGGACTCTGTAATGAGATATTTTCATTAACATACACCCAAGTTAAATAGGATACAGGGAGGGAACAGCCTTAACAGCCTTTTTTTCATTATTGGCTTTGGCGGGTGGGGGACATAGGATGGAGAGAAGGTTTGCCTTTGTTTCATTCCATCTGCCTAGATGCAATAGTTGCTGGACTCTGTTCTTAACAAATGATCACTAAAAAAAACCTCTAACACTGAGAGCCTGGAGATGACCATAATAAAAATAACGGTACATCGCATTTTTTAAGACGTGGAAACCTTTTATTCTTCATTATTATTAACCACTTAAGGACAAAGCCTAATTTGACCTTAAAGGGACACTGACAGGCCTTCTGAGCATAAGTAGCTCTTTATAAAGATTATTTTTAACGTTTTACAATGCGCACAGGGATAATACTTATATGAATTGGAAACTTATTATAAGACCTAGGGGGGCATATAAAGAGCCAATTATGCTCAGAAGGCCTGTCAGTGTCCCTTTAAGGATGAAGCACCATTTTTCAAATCTAATGTGTCACTTTATGTGGTAATACCTTTGGAATGTTTTTACTTATCCAAGCAATTCTGAGACGGGTTTCTCGTGACACATTGTACTTTATGTTGACCATAAACTTCAGTCAATAGATGTATTTTTATTTCTAACATTTAAATTTCTCTGCTTTTAAGACCTAGTCCCAGCTCACAAAATACTTAGATAATTAAAGGGGTTATCCAGGAATTTGAGATAGATAGATTCTCTCTCTATATCTATATCTATATATATATAGATATATATATAGATATATCTAGAGATATATATAGAGATATATATATATATATATATATATATATATATATATATATATATATATATATATATAGATATATATAGAGATATATATAGAGATATATATATAGATATATATACAGACGTGGACAAAATTGTTGGTACCCTTTGGTCAATGAAAGAAAAAGTCACAATGGTCACAGAAATAACTTTAATCTGACAAAAGTAATAATAAATTAAAATTCTATAAATGTTAACCAATGAAAGTCAGACATTGTTTTTCAACCATGCTTCAACAGAATTATGTAAAAAAATAAACTCATGAAACAGGCATGGACAAAAATGATGGTACCCCTAGAAAACACAGAACATAATGTGACCAAAGGGACATGTTAATTCAAGGTGTGTCCACTAATTAGCATCACAGGTGTCTACAACCTTGTAATCAGCCATTGGGCCTATATATATGGCTCCAGGTAATCACTGTGTTGTTTGGTGATATGGTGTGTACCACACTCGACATGGACCAGAGGAAGCAAAGGAAAGAGCTGTCTCAAGAGATCAGAAAGAAAATTATAGACAAGCATGTTAAAGGTAAAGGCTATAAGACCATCTCCAAGCAACTAGATGTTCCTGTGAGTACAGTTGCACATATTATTCATAAGTTTAAGATCCATGGGACTGTAGCCAACCTCCCTGGACGTGGCCGCAGGAGGAAAATTGATGACAAATCTAAGAGACGGATAATCCGAATGGTAACAAAAGAGCCTAGAAAGACTTCTAAAGAGATTCAAGGTGAACTTCATGCTCAAGGAACATCAGTGTCAGATCGCACCATCCGTCGTTGTTTGAGCCAAAGTGGACTACATGGGAGACGACCAAGGAGGACACCATTGTTGAAAACGAATCATAAAAAAGCAAGACTGGAATATGCCAAACTACATGTTGACAAGCCACAAAGCTTCTGGGAGAATGTCCTGTGGACAGATGAGACAAAAATCGAAGTTTTTGCCAAGGCACATCAGCTGTATGTTCACAGACGAAAAAATGAAGCATATCAAGAAAAGAACACTGTCCCTACTGTGAAACATGGAGGAGGCTCTGTTATGTTCTGGGGCTGCTTTGCTGCGTCTGGCACAGGGTGTCTTGAATCTGTGCAGGGTACAATGAAATCTCAAGACTATCAAGGAATTCTAGAGAGAAATGTACTAGCCAGTGTCAGAAAGCTTGGTCTCAGTCGCAGGTCATGGGTCTTGCAACAGGACAATGACCCAAAACACACCGCTAAAAACACCCAAGAATGGCTAAGAGGAAAAAATTGGACTATTCTAAAGTGGCCTTCTATGAGCCCTGACCTCAATCCTATTGAGCATCTTTGGAAGGAGCTGAAACATGCAGTCTGGAAAAGGCACCCTTCAAACCGGACACAACTGGAGCAGTTTGCTCATGAGGAGTGGGCCAAAATACCTGCTGAGAGGTGCAGATGTCTCATTGACAGTTACAGGAAGCGTTTGATTGCAGTGATTGCCTCAAAAGGTTGCGCAACAAAATATTAAGTTAGGGGTACCATCATTTTTGTCCATGCCTGTTTCATGAGTTTATTTTTTTACATAATTCTGTTGAAGCATGGTTGAAAAACAATGTCTGACTTTCATTGGTTAACATTTATAGAATTTTAATTTATTATTACTTTTGTCAGATTAAAGTTATTTCTGTGACCATTGTGACTTTTTCTTTCATTGACCAAAGGGTACCAACAATTTTGTCCACGTCTGTATATAGAGATATAGAGATATAGATATATCTATATCTATCTCTATATATATATATATATCTATATCTATATCTATATCTATCTCTATATATATATATCTCTATATATATATCTATATCTATATATATATATATATATATATATATATCTATATATATATCTATATCTATATCTATATCTATATCTATATCTATATCTATATCTATATCTATATCTATATCTATATATATATCTATATATATATATATATATATATATATATATATCTCTATATCTATATATATTTATATATCTATATCTATATATAAAACTTTAACCGCCTCCGGACCGCCTAACGCAGATGTGCAGTCCAGAGGCGGCATCGCTGCGCAGACTGACGCATATACGCGTCATCTCGCGAGATGACGCGCTATGCCGGCCCGCGCATGCGCAGTTCGCGCCGGCATTTCGTCAAGGAGTAAATCGTCATCAGCTTGCCAGCCAATGATCGCGGCTGGCAAGCTGATGATTTTTAAAAAAATCCAATCAGAGCGCCAGATAGCAGATCATATTAGTAAATATGATCTGTTATATGGCTGACTGCTCCGCTGGTTCTTTTCGTCGGTTGGATCCAGCAGAGGAGCAGGCTACACAGTGAGTACACCAACACTACACACTTAGCCCCAGATCACCCCCCTGAACCCCAATTAACCCTTTGATCACCCCTTTGATCGCCCCTGTCAATCACAAGTGAAAGGAAAAAAGTGATCAGTGCAAACTGTCACATTTTTTTTTTCACTGGTATTGACAGTTAGGTTTTAGGTATAGTTTAGGCCCCTTGGTTAGGTAGTTTAGGGATCGGTTAGCGCCCAGCCCACCACACCGCAGTCCGTTATTCGCTGATTAGCGTATCGCTAATCAGCATTTGTACTTTTATAGTATCTGGAAGTGATCAAAACTGATCACGGTCAGATCTATAATTGTATTAGTGTCACTTTAGTTCTCCCTCCACCCAAAACGCAGTGTTTGCCCGATCAGGCCTGATCGGTCGCCCACACGTGCGTTCGCCCACACCCGCCCCACCGCAGTGACAAAAAAAATTTTTTTTTTGATCGCTGCACATTCACTTTACACGCACTGCGGCGATAAAAAAAAAATCTGTTTTGACATTTTTTTCAACCGCAGCGGCCTCCGGTACTTCGCTAGCCTCCCCTTTGTAAGACAGGCTTGCTTTTTTTTCTTGGGTAGTCTCAGGGAATACCCCTAAATTTAGTTGCCCAAAATGTCAAACAGGGGGTATTCTTCTGAAGAGGCCTACAGGCTTCTGACCCAGTCGGATGAGGAACCTGTAGAAAGCAGTGGCTCTCTGACCCAAAGTTCGGACGAGGAGGCTGAGGTCCCTGATAGCACCAGGCGTACCCGGCCCCGTGTCGCTAGACCGCAGGTTGCGCAGGATCCGCTTCAAGAGCAGCAGAGTGGGGCTGTTGCTGTCGGATTACGTGGTGAGGCATACACCAGCAGCCCAGCTCTCCCTGGGCCTAGTACCAGCACTGCCGTACAACCTGGTGAAGTAGCGAGCACCAGAAGGGCAGTTGAAGCTGGTACGGTGGCACGTGCAGTAGTGACCCCGTCGCAGCCACCGCAAACACGTGCCCGTAGAGCCCCTAGAATCCCAGAGGTGCTGGCAAACCCTGATTGGCAGTCCCCAACTTCAGCCGCACCTGTAGTTTTCCCTTTCACTGCCCAGTCTGGAGTTCGGGTTGAGACAGCTCAGATCGGTTCAGCCCTGGGATTTTTTGAGCTGTTCTTGACTGCGGAGCTCTTAGACATAGTTGTGGCCGAAACAAACAGATGTGCCACACAATTTATAACCGCTAACCCGGGAAGCTATTATGCCCAGCCTTTCCGGTGGAAACCAGTCCAAGTTTCCGAAATTAAAACTTTTCTGGGCCTCCTCCTCAACATGGGTCTAACTAAAAAGCATGAATTGCGGTCATATTGGTCCACGAACCCAATTCATCACATGCCCATGTTCTCTGCTGCTATGTCCAGGGCACGTTTTGAGGCCATCCTGCGTTTCCTGCACTTTAGTGATAACAGAACCTCCCGTCCCAGAGGCCACCCTGCTTTTGACCGGCTCCACAAAATTCGGCCCCTCAGAGACCATTTCAACCTGAAATTTGCAGATTTGTATACCCCAGAGCAAAACATCTGCGTGGGCGAGTCCCTGATACATTTTACCGGGCGCCTTGGCTTCAAACAATACATCCCAAGCAAGCGCGCCCGGTATGGGGTCAAATTGTATAAGCTCTGTGAAAGGGCCACAGGCTATACCCACAAATTTCGGATCTATGAGGGAAAAAATCAGACCCTGGAGCCGGTCGGTTGCCCTGACTACCTGGGGAGCAGTGGGAAGACAGTTTGGGACTTGGTGTCACCCTTATTCGGCAAGGGGTACCATCTTTATGTGGACAATTTTTACACAAGTGTGGCCCTCTTTAGGCATTTGTCTCTAGAACGGATTGGCACCTGTGGTACCGCGCAAACTAGTCGCGCGGGCTTCCCCCAACGGCTCGTTAGCACCCCTCTTGCAAGGGGGCAGAGGGCCGCACTGTGTAACGAAGAACTGCTCGCGGTGAAATGGAGACAAGCGTGGCGTTTACATGCTCTCCTCCATTCACGCAGACACGACAATACAAATTGAGCAAGCAACCTGTGTCATTGAAAAGCCCCTCTCAGTCCACGACTATAATCTTCACATGGGAGGGGTGGACTTCAATGACCAGATGTTGTCTCCGTATTTAGTTTCCCGCAGAACCAGACGCTGGTATAAGAAGGTGTCTGTATATTTAATTCAATTAGCTCTGTATAATAATAGTTTTGTTCTCTACAGTAAGGCTGGGAGAACTGGATCCTTCCTCAAATTTCAGGAAGAGATCATCGAGAACCTCCTGTATCCAGGAGGTTCCGTGGCCCCATCCACCAGTGTAGTTAGCTGTCTACACGAGCGACATTTCCCCAATGTCGTTCCTGGTACCTCAACCCAACCGTCACCCCGAAAAAGATGTCGTGTCTGTAGCAGGAGTGGAATAAGGCATGACACCCGCTATTTCTGTCCTGACCACCCTGCCCTATGCTTTGGAGAGTGTTTCCGGAAGTACCACTCACAGGTACACTATTAGCATAGGGATCATCTCACCAGGACAGGCACACAGGGCTATTAGGGCCCATTCACTCACACAGCTGCTGCAAACCTCTCCTTTCACCAGTAAGCAAAAAGGTTAATGTTCAGTTAAAAAAGTTAAAGTTTATATGTTCTGTTGCAAAGTTAATAAAAATTATTGCGTTGCGGCCTGTTTTTTTTTTTTTTTACCTTCCAGGTGGACAAACCGATCGACCAGCAGCAGCACTGATGTGCATTCTGACAGAAGCATTGCGCTGCTGTCAGATTACACGCAAGTCGGTGTATGCGGCGCTGCAAGACGAGATTTCTACTCTGCAGTAACAGATACGTTTGCCAAGGCATACGAGCTGAGGAGGAGGCGGCGTTCCTATACTTTGGCAAACACTTTGTATGTAAAAAAAAAATAAAAAAAATCCCGGCAATGATTTATTCATCCACATCTATTGATGTGAATTGAGAAATCTGGTTTGCCAGGGCATACGAGCTAAGTGGGTATGGATGTTGGGCGGAAATCCTATGTCCTGGCAGACACCTTTCCCCTCCTTTTTTATTTTTTTTTGGTAGAGATTTTTTCATCCACACTGATCGATGCGAATGAAGAAATCTGTGCCGTTCATTTTTTTCTTTCAGCCCAGAGGCTGAACGGAAAAAAAAATCTCATTACCTGTATGCTCAATATAAGGAGAATAGCAGAAACTCCTAATGCTGGCCATACATGTAATGATTGCGGAGACCCTCAAATGCCAGGGCAGTACAAACACCCCACAACTGACCCCATTTTGGAAAGAAGATACCCCAAGGTATTTGCTGAGGGGCATATTGAGTCCATGAAAGATTGAAATTTTTGTCCTAAGTTAGCGGAAAGTGAGACTTTGTGAGAAAAAAAAAAAAAAATAATAATAATAATATTTCCGCTAACTTATGCCCCAATTTTTTAGGCCCCTCATTGAATACCTTGGGGTGTCTTCTTTCCAAAGTGGGGGTCACATGTGGGGTATTTATACTGCCCTGGCTTTTTAGGGGCCCTAAAAGCGTGAGAAGAAGTCTGGGATCCAAATGTCTAAAAATGCCCTCCTAATAGGAATTTGGGCACCTTTGCGCATCTAGGCTGCAAAGAAGTGCGACACATCTGGTATCCCCGTACTCAGGAGAAGTTGGGGAATGTGTTTTGGGGTGTCATTTTACATATACCCATGCTGGGTGAGAGAAATATCTTGGTCAAATGCCAACTTTGTATAAAAAAATTGGAAAAGTTGTCTTTTGCCAAGATATTTCTCTCACCCAGCATGGGTATATGTAAAATGACACCCCAAAACACATTCCCCAACTTCTCCTGAGTACGGCGATACCAGATGTGTCACACTTTTTTTTGCAGCCTAGGTGGGCAAAGGGGCACACATTCCAAAGTGCACCTTTTGGATTTCACCGGTCATTTTTTACAGATTTTGATTGCAAACTACTTCTCACACATTTGGGCCCCTAAATTGCCAGGGCAGTATAACTACGCCACAAGTGACCCCATTTTGGAAAGAAGACACTCCAAGGTATTCCGTGAGGGGCATGGCGAGTTCCTAGATTTTTTTATTTTTTGTCGCAAGTTAGTGGAATATGAGACTTTGTAAGGAAAAAATAAAAAAATTTAAAAAAATCATCATTTTCCGCTAACTTGTGACAAACAATAAAAAATTATAGGAACTTGCCCCGCCCCTCACGGAATACCTTGGGGTGTCTTCTTTCCAAAATGGGGTCACTTGTGGGGTAGTTATACTGCCCTGGCAATTTAGGGGCCCAAATGTGTGAGAAGTACCTTGCAATCAAAATGTGTAAAAAATGGCCTGCGAAATCTGAAAGGTGCACTTTGGAATATGTGCCCCTTTGCCCACCTTGGCAGCAAAAAAGTGTCACACATCTGGTATCGCCGTACTCAGGAGAAGTTGGGGAATGTGTTTTGGGGTGTCATTTTACATATACCCATGCTGGGTGAGAAAAATATCTTGGTCAAATGCCAACTTTGTATAAAAAAAATGGGAAAAGTTGTCTTTTGCCAAGATATTTCTCTCACCCAGCATGGGTATATGTAAAATGACACCCCAAAACACATTCCCCAACTTCTCCTGAGTACGGCAATACCAGATGTGTGACACTTTTTTGCAGCCAAGGTGGGCAAAGGGACCCACATTCCAAAGTGCAACTTTTGGATTTCACCGGTCATTTTTTTACAGATTTTGATTGCAAAGTACTTCTCACACATATGGGCCCCTAAATTGCCAGGGCAGTATAACTACGCCACAAGTGACCCCATTTTGGAAAGGATGTTAGGAGGCTTAGAAGTTTAGAAGCAAATCTTGAAACTTTTCAGAAATTTTCAAAAACCCACTTTTAAAAGGGCCAGTTTGGGTCTGAAGTCACTTTGCGAGGCTTACATAATAGAAACCACCCAAAAATGAACCCATTCTAGAAACTACACCCCTCAAGGTATTCAAAACTGATTTTACAAACATTGTTAACCCTTTAGGTGTTCCGCAAGAATTAATGGAAAATAGAGATACGATTTAAAAATTTCACTTTTTTGGCAGATTTTCCATTTTAATATATTTTTTCCAGTTACAAAGCAAGAGATAACAGCCAAACAAAACTCAATATTTATGGCTCCGATTCTGTAGTTTACAGAAACACCCCATATGTGGTCGCAGAAGGAAAGAATGCCATACGGTTTTAGGAAGGCAGATTTTGCTGGACTGGTATTTTGACACCATGTCCTATTTGAAGCCCCCCTGATGCACCCCTAGAGTAGAAACTGCAAAAAAGCGACCCCATTTTATAAACTACGTGATAGGGTGGCAGTTTTTTGGTTTTAGTGTTTCCATAGTCTGAGAGCCATAGTTTTTTTTTCAAGTTTTTGGGCAAATGTCTCAGGTTAGGGGCTCATTGTTTGCGGGATGACCTGACTGCTAGATTGGTAATATTTTGGTGGGCATACGCCTTTTTGATTGCTTGCTGTTGTACTTTTTGTGATGTAAGGTGACAAAAAAAAAAAAAGGTTTATTTAGCACAGTTAATATTTTTTACGGTGTTCATCTGAGGGGTTAGGTCATGTGATACGTTTATAGAGCCAGTCGATACGGACACGGCAATACCTACTATGTCAACTTTTTTTTTCCCCCTCTATTCTTTACCAATTTTTTTTAAAATTTAAAAAATAATACACACTACACATATTAGGTATCGCGCGACCGTAACAACCTGATCTATAAAATGGTTACCGGTACTTCCCCTGCATGGTGAACGCCATAAAAATAAAAAAATTTAAACTATGAGGAAATTGAAATTTTGCCCACCTTACTTCCCAAAAAAGGTAATAAAAAAGTGATCATAAAAGTCGCAAGTACGCCAAAATAGTACCATTCAGTCATCTCACCCCGCAAAAATCATACCCTACCCAAGATAATCGCCCAAAAACTGAAAAAACTATGGAAACACTAAAACATGATTTTTTGTTTCAAAAATGAAATCAATGTGTAAAACTTACATAAATAAAAAAAATGTATACATATTAGGTATCGTCGCATCCGTATCGACCGGCTCTATAAAAATATCAGATGACCTAACCCCTCAGATGACCACCGTAAAAAAAATTAAAAAAAATGTATAAATAAAGCAATTTTTTGTCATCTTACGTCACAAAAAGTGTAATAGCAAGCGATCAAAAAGTCATATGCACCCCAAAATAGTGCCAAACAGTCAGCTCATCCCACAAAAAATGAGACCCTACTTAAGATAATCAAAAACACAGAAATATAGTGGCAAATCTGGGGGAGCTGCTCAACCCCTAACACTGTAGCGTGTTTTTCATTGGGGGAGCAGCCCCACCGCATGTGGACCGCAGCAAACGACTATCCCCAGCAAAAAATATTTTGCATACGGTGGAGGATGTCGGCGCGGTCCACATGCACCACAAAGGCATCCTACACAAAACGGAGCATTGTGCGGATGAAAATATAATCATAAATCACAGAAAAAAATGCACCAAACGGATATGCCACTGACTATACTGGCTAGTCATAAATGCAGATATTAAAAGCTGAGACTTTTGCCAATATATTCCTGTCAGGAAGATATCGGAGCCCACATGCACCACGTCACGGCTCTCAGCATGGCAAGGGGTCCTACCACTACGCTACCTATGGTGTGAACAAGGTCTGAAGGTGATGTAATCCAGCTCACAGCCAAGCTTCCACACAACCGCCTAGCAGGACAACTACTTAAGATAATCGCCCAAAAACTGAAAAAAAAACTATGGCTCTTAGACTATGGAGACACAAACATTTTTTGTTTTAAAAATGAAATCATTGTGTAAAACTTACATAAATAAAAAAAATTGTATACATATTAGGTATCGCCGCGTCCGTGACAACCTGCTCTATAAAATTATCACATGATCTAACCTGTCAGATGAATGTTGTAAATAACAAAAAAAATGCTATTTCTTGTTACCTTGCCGCACAAAAAGTGTAATATAGAGCAACCACAAATCATATGTACCCTAAACTAGTACCAACAAAACTGCCACCCTATCCTGTAGTTCCTAAAATGGAGTCACATTTTTGCAGTTTCTACTCTAGGGGTGCATCAGGGGGGCTTCAAATGGGCATGGTGTAAAAAAAAAAAAACACAGTCCAGCAAAATCTGCTTTCCAAAAGCCGTATGGCATTCCTTTCCTTCAGCGCCCTGCCGTGTGCCCGTACAGCGGTTTACAACCACATATGGGGTGTTTCTGTAAACTACAGAATCAGGGCCATAAATAATGAGTTTTGTTTGGCTGTTAACCCTTGCATTGTAACTGGAAAAAAAATAGTAAAATGGAAAATCTGCCAAAAAAGTGAAATTTTGAAATTGTATCTCTATTCTCCATTAAATCTTGTGCAACACCTAAAGGGTTAACAAAGTTTGTAAAATCAGTTTTGAATACCTTGAGGGGTGTAGTTTCTTAGATGGGGGTCACTTTTTTGGAGTTTCTACTCTAGGGTGCATCAGGGCGGCTTCAAATGGGACATGGTGTCAAAAAAAAACAGTCTAGCAAAATCTGGCTTCCAAAAACCATACGGCGCACCTTTCCCTCTACGCCCTACTGTGTGCCCGTACAGCAGTTTACGACCACATATGGGGTGTTTCTGTAAACGGCAGAGTCAGGGCAATAAAGATACACCCAGTCTTGTTTGGCTGTTAACCCTTGCTTTGTTAGTGGAAAAAATGGGTTAAAATGGAAAATTAAGCAAAAAAATAATGAAATTCTCAAATTTCATCCCCATTTGCCAATAACTCTTGTGCAACACCTAAAGGGTTAATGAAGTTTGCAAAATCAGTTTTGAATACCTTGAGGGTTGTAGTTTATAGAATGGGGTCATTTTGGGCGGTTTCTCTTATGTAAGCCTCGCAAAGTGACTTCAGACCTGTAGTGGTCCCTAAAAATTGGGTTTTTGTAAAAGATTTGCTTCTAAAACTTCTAAGCCTTGTAACATCCCCAAAAAATAAATAGGGAATGTAAAGTCATCACAATTTTTGGGGGCATTACTATGTATTACAGAAGTAGAGAAACTGAAACTTTGAAATTTGCAAATTTTTCAAAATTTTTGGTAAATTAGGCATTTTTATATGCAAAAAAAAAAAAGTATTTTTTTGACTTCATTTTACGAGTGTCAGGAAGTACAATATGTGACGAAAAAACATTCTCAGAATGGCCTGGATAAGTCAAAGCATTTTAAAGTTATGAGCACTTAAAGTGACACTGGTCAGATTTGCAAAAAATGGCCAAGTTCTTAAGGTGAAATAGGGCTGAGTCCTTAGGGGGTTAAGCACAATAATAGTTTTGAAGCAAAAAATAATCATATTTTAGCGTTTCCATTGTCTGAGAGTGATGGCTTTTATTTTTTGACAGATTGTCTTAGTTAGAGGCTCATTTTTTGCGGGATGAGGTGACTGTTTGATGGTACTATTTTGGGGGGGGGGGGGGGTATGTGCCTTTTTGATCACTTGGTGTTGCACTTTGTGACAAAAATAGCTTTTTTTTACACTTTTTTCCGGTGTTCATCTGAGGGGTTAGGCCACGTGATATTTTTATAGAGCTGGTTGTTACGGATGTGGCGATCCCTTATATGCATTTTATTTTATTTTCTTTTTTTCATTTTAGCACAATTGATGTTTTAGTTTCGCCATGTTCTGAGAGCAATATTTTTTATTTATTTAGGGGTGATTGTCTTACGTGGGGGCTCATTTTTTGCGGGATGAGGTGACGGTTTTATTGATACCATTTTGTGGGACATATGCCTTTTTTGATCGCTTGGTGTTGCTTTTTTTGTGATGTAAGGTGACAAAAAAGGCTTTTTTTTTCTTTTGAACACAATTTTAATTTATTTTTGGGCGTTTATCGGATAGGGTGGATCATGTGATCTATTTATAGAGCCGGTCATTATGTGTTTATTTATCTTCTGTATTTTATTATAAAATAAGGGGAAAGGGGAGTTTTTTTTTTTGTTTTTTTTTACTTAACTGCTACCCGACCGCCTAACGCAGGACTGCGTCCTGCGGGCGGCCGGATTATTCCTCTTTGACGCACCGGCGCGTGATCTCGCGAGAAGCAAGATTTCCTGTTAACGCACGCACACAGGAGCGTGCGTTCACAGGATCCGAAGGTAAACGAGTTTATCTACAGCCTGCCAGCGGCGATCATTCACTGGCAAGCTGTAGATGCGATATATTTTTTTTTAACCCTTGAAAAGGTATATCAGATGCTGTTTTGTTAACAGCATCTAATATACCTGCTACCTGGTCCTCTGGTGGTCCCTTTTGCTTAGATCAACCACCAGAGGACACAGGCAGCTCTGTAATAAGTAGCACCAAGCACCACACTACACCCACCCCCCTGTCACTTATTAACCCTTGATCACCCGCCTGTCATTGATCACCCCCCCCCCTGTAAGGCTCCATTCAGACATCCGTATGTGTTTCGCGGATCCGCAAAACACGAACACCGGCAGTGTGCTTTCCGCATTTTACGGATCCGCACATTGCCAGAACTATATAGAAAATGCCTTTTCTTGTCCGCAATTGCGGACAAGAATAGGACATGTTCTATAGGCTCTACCAAAAAACGCAGTGTTCTACCAAAAAACTTGTGCCAAAAAAAATATAAAAATATTCTATGAACTCGCCATGCCCTTCGCGGAATAACTTGGGGTGTCTTTCCAAAATGGGCTCAAATGTGGGGTATTTATACTGCCCTGGCATTTTAGGGGCCCTAAAGCGTGAGAAGTAGTCTGGAATCCAAATGCCTAAAAATGCCCTCCTAAAAGATACTCATTGGAATTTGGGCCCCTTTGCGCACCTAGGTTGCAAAAAAGTGTCACACGTGCTATCGCCGTACTCAGGAGAAGTAGGGCAATGTGTTTTGGGGTGTATTTTTACATATACCCATGCTGGGTGAGAGAAATATCTCTCTGTAAAATGACAACTTTGTATAAAAAAAAAAAAAAAAAAAAAAAGGAAACGTCGTTTAGAGAGAGATTTATCACTGGGTATATGTAAAAATACACCCCAAAACACATTGCCCTACTTCTTCTGAGTACAGCGATACCACGTGTGACACTTTTTGCAGCCTAGGTGGGCAAAGGGGCCCAAATTCTAAAGAGCACCTTTAGGATTTCACAGGGCATTTTTTACGCATTTGGATTCCAAACTACTTCTCACGCTTTAGGTCCCCTAAAATGCCAGGGCAGTATAAATACCCCACAAGTGACCCCATTTTGCAAAGAAGACCCCCTAAGGTATTCCGTGAGGGGTATGGTGAGTTCATGTAAAATATTTTTTGTCACGGGTTAGTGGAATATGAGACTTTGTAAGAAAAAAATAATAATTATAATTTCCGGCTAAACTTGTGACAAAAAATAAAAACTTCCATGAACTCACTATGCCCATCAGCGAATACCTTAGGGTGTCTACTTTCCGAAATGGGGTCATTTGTGGGGTGTTTATACTGTCTGGGCATTGTAATCAAAGACAATTTAGAGAAAAATTTATATAGAAATGTAGTTTTAATTGAATAATTTTACAACAGAAAGTGAAAAAATGTTTTTGGGCAAAAATTTAGGCCAATTTTGATTAATATCAAAAAAGTTAAAAGCAGCAATGAAATACCACCAAATGAAAGCTTTATTAGTGAGATGAAAAGGAGGTAAAATTAATTTGGGTGGTAAGTTGTATGACCGAGCAATAAACCGTGAAAGTAGTGTAGTACAGAATTGTAAAAAGTGGTCTGGTCATTAAGGGGGTTTAAGCTAAGGGAGCTGAGCTGGTTAAAAGGATAACTGATGGGATATAGGTAACTCCATTTTGTCTCTTTAAAGCAAACGTGTATTATGATTTACATCTGACCAGTACATTGTCTCAAGATCTCCCTTCCCCCTTACCCCCTTTGGAATGTGAGAAACTTCCTGAGCAGTTTCAAGATACCCATACATTCCTGTTGGTTTGAACAGTTTCACCTTATAGGGTCATCATAGCTCTGATGCATGGTAGCCTATGTGTCCATACCCGATTGGTCAAATGTTGTTACTATGAGTCATCTATTATGTTAATGCAGAGCTCATGTGTATACATACTATAGGTTGAAATAAATGCTAACATCTGATTGGATGTAAAGAAAGTTCAACCCCTCCTATATCAACTGTTGCCTCCTGCAATTAAACTAGAGTGAATTGGAACAAGGCACATGTCTGGTCTTCATTCCTATTCACCCTCCTGGTACCAGTACAAGACTTAATCCAAGCTGTCACATTTAGACCCCAATTTCAAAAATTTTCATATATGTAGTTACTAATAACATGATATTCCAGAATCAGTTACTATTAGACTGACTTACCCCATATTTAATAAGATTCAGCCCTTAGCAATCAGTCTGAAAAAAACTGCAATTTCACTATTCAGTTAAGATGGCCGCCACTGCCCTCACCCTGAGGCTAATCCCGCCTGCCCGCACTAGCCAGTAACAATAGCCCCCCAAAAGTGTCAGTAACCAGAGCCCTCCCCCCTAAAGGGTTAATCTCCTGCAGCACAAAGGGGTCCTCTTACCACATGTTGCTTTCATTTATACACTGAGCAGATGGCAGATCTCCCTTCCCTGTTGTGCGCTGCTCCAACTCTGCATTCTCCAGCTCTGCTGAGTGAGGGAGCGTCTGCCATGCGCAGGGAAAGGGAGACGTGCACACAGCTCAGGCACTGTTATCAGCTGCTGGGAAGGACACGGCTTTAATCATTTACTTACAGTCCCTGGCTGGTCAGTAATGTGACCATGCACGCTGCGTGCTCCGTCCTTCCACTGATAGACGGCCCATGCCTAGCAACCCTATTTTAAGCACAGGTAAAAATAGGCACTACAGGGAACAAAAATGTAGAATTAAGGGGTAATTGAATACACAGTGAAAAGTTGAAATAGGGCCACCAAGGTGATATTAATCACAACAATCAAATACTCCAAAAAATAAAAAATATGACAGTTATACTTTAAACTATTAAAAACACTTTTTTCTTTATTTCTGACGTTCACTTTTGGGGGGTCTGATCCCCTCTGAAATGCATTACAATACATCTGTATTGTAATGCATTGCCTGTTCGTGTACTACAGTGAGTAGTACACTAACAGGTTGCCTAGGAGACCCAGCCTGAGGCTGGATCTCCTGGGCACCCGTAGAAGGCAGGGCTCGATGCCGTGCAAGGCATTGGGCAGCCTCTGCACAGCATCGGGATGCCTACTGACACATTGAGTCCCTGCCACAGCAGCGTGGGGACTCTATGCGCTCCCTCACCTGACACAAACCCCTTCTATGTCGCGGTCAGTGGCATAGAAGGGGTTAATCCGCCGGCACATGTACCTCACATTAAACTCATGTCCATTATGTGAGAAGGTAGTTGACGGTAGTTACTATTAATGTGAGGCACATGGCTTTATTAGTTTGGAATTCCATGTGCCTCACATTAAGGGCTCATGCACACGATCGTATGCCCTGCGGGATATACAGTCCATGATCGGCCATATGTCCCGGAGCGGCATACATAGCGCGCATGGGAGCGCACAGCATCATAGGTTACTATGATGCTGTGCGCATCGGGCCGTCCGCGGGGCTATTGTCCCACATTCATATCATATGAATGCAGGACAATAGTCCCACGGGCGGTGTGATGCACACAGCATCATAATAACTTATGATGCTGTGTGCTCCCATGCGCACGATGTATGCTGCTCCGGGACATATGGAGCGCTCACAGATCGCATGTCTCAGAGGGCATACGGTCGTGTGCATGAGCCCTAATATTAAGTGACATCATGTTAACCCCTTGTTGCCCATTATATGAAGTATATGATAGGATCACTTTTACTATTAAGCCCCATTCACGACAGTATCTTTGCTCCGCTACCATTAATTTCAATAGAGTCGCAAAACATGCCGCGTGCTAACCGCATCCTTATGTCCATTCCGCATAAAGTATTGCAGACAAGAATAGACCGCAAACAAAAACAGAAGCATACAGACATAGTCAGTATTTTTGTGGACCCGTGTTTTGTGGACTATAAAATACATACTATGGTGTGAAAGCACCCATAATGTGTGGTGTTATTAATTTTTAAACTTCCATGTGCCTCATATTAATAGTAAGTGACACCATCAATAAAGCGGTTGTCCCATCTTGGACATGGGGGGCATATTGCTAGGATATGCCCCCAATGTCTGATAGGTGCAGGTCCTTTCAGACATTGGGGGCATATCCTAATTAGACACCACAATCTGCCACTGGCAAACAATTTTTAGGCTTGCTTAATCTGGATTGCTGGATGAAAGATGCTCGTTCATCGGGTAATCAGTAGCAGTATTAAACTGCCAGATAATCACTATCCAGCATTACTATGAATGCTTGTTACCAATGATTTGGCTGACAATTGGCCAGTGTAATGCCTCATTTACACAGTGATTGTGAGCCAAAACAAGGAGTAAAGCAGTGTTTCCCAACCAGCGTGCCTCCAGGTGTTGCAAAACTACAACTCCCAGCATGCCTGCACAGCCAAAGGCTGTCCGGGCATGCTGGGAGTTGTAGTTTTGCAACAGCTGGAGGCACGCTGGTTGGGAAACACTGGAGTAAAGCCTATACAGACACACGCTATAATGGAAAGAGCTGCACCAGTTCTGTATTTAAAAAGGTAACCTGTCACCTCTACTATGCTTCCCTCACTGAGCGTTTCTAAAATGTTCATTGTGTTACCCTAAACATATAAATGACACTTTTAATTTCATTTGCAGACGAATTCAATAAGTATTATGCATTTTTGTACATCCGGCCTTTTATGCAAATTAACATAAGAGTCATATCTTACTTTTGTGACCAGAGAAGAGTCATTTTTAAGCTCTGACTCATCTCAGGTTAATTTGCATATGTATCAAATCTACTTTATCCAATAAAAGCACACTGAGCTATGGGGACTGGGTATTGCGGATATGCTAGCGGCCATCTATACCCAAAATCCAGATGACGGGTTCCCTTTAACCACCTCCAGTGCCGCCTAACACAGATTCGCGTTCCGGAGGTGGCAGCTCTGCGCAGAGTCACGCATATATGCGTCATCTCGCGAGAGCCGTGATTTCCTGTGAACGCGCGCACACAGGATCGGAAGGTAAGCGAGTGGATATCCAGCCTGCCAGCGGCGATAGTTCACTGGCAGGCTGGAGATGTGATTTTTTTTTAACCCATAACAGGTATATTAGACGCTGTTTTGATAACAGCGTCTAATATACCTGCTACCTGGTCCTCTGGTGGTCCCTTTTGTTTGGATCGGCCACCAGAGGACACAGGTAGCTGTGTAAAGTACCAGAAAACACCACTACACTACACCCCCCCCCTGTCACTTATTAACCCCTTATGAACCCCTGATCACCCCATATAGACTCCCTGATCAGCCCCCTGTCATTGATCACCCCCCTGTAAGCCTCCATAAAGACGTCGGTATGATTTTTACGGATCCACGGATACATGGATCGGATCCGCAAAACACATACGGAAGTCTGAATGGCGCCTTACAGGTGGGTGATCAATGACAAGGGGGTGATCACCCATATAGACTTCCTGATCACCCCCCTGTCATTGATCAACCCCCTGTCAGGCTCCATTCAGACGTCCGTATGATTTTTTTACGGATCCACGGATACATGGATCGGATCCGCAAAACACATACGGACGTCTGAATGGAGCCTTACAGGGGGGTGATCAATGACAGGGGGGTGATCACCCATATAGATTCCCTGATCACCCCCTTGTCATTGATCACCCCCCTGTAAGGCTCCATTCAGACGTCCGTATGTGTTTTGCGGATCCGATCCATGTATCCGGGGATCTGTAAAAAATCATACGGACGTCTGAATGGAGCCTTACAGGGGGGTGATCAATGACAGAGGGGTGATAACCCATATAGACTCCCTGATCACCCCCCTGTCATTGATCACCCCCTGTAAGGCTCCATTCAGACATTTTTTTTAGCCCAAGTTAGCGGAAATTGTTTTTTTGTTTTTGTTTTTTCTTACTAAGTCTCATATTCCACTAACTTGTGTCAAAAAATAAAATCTCACATGAACTCACCATACCCCTCACGGAATCCAAATGCGTAACATTTTTTAGACATTTATATTCCAGACTTCTTCTCACGCTTTAGGGCCCCTAAAATGCCAGGGCAGTATAAATACCCCACATGTGACCCCATTTCGGAAAGAAGACACCCCAAGGTATTCCGTGAGGGGCATATTGAGTCCATGAAAGATTGAAATTTTTGTCCCAAGTTAGCGGAAAGGGAGACTTTGTGAGTAAATACAAAAAAAAAAAAAAAAAAAAAAAATCAATTTCCGCTAACTTGTGCAAAAAAAATAAAAAAATTTCTAGGAACTCGCCATGCCCCTCACGGAATACCTTGGGGTGTCTTCTTTCCAAAATGGGGTCACATGTGGGGCCCGAAAGCGTGAGAAGAAGTCTGGGATCCAAATGTCTAAAAATGCCCTCCTAAAAGGAATTTGGGCCGCTTTGCGCATCTAGGCTGCAAAAAAGTGTCACACATCTGGTATCGCCGTACTCAGAAGTTAGGGAATGTGTTTTGGGGTGTCATTTTACATATACTCATGCTGGGTGAGATAAATATCTTGGTCAAATGCCAACTTTGTATAAAAAGAATGGGAAAAGTTGTCTTTTGCCAAGATATTTCTCTCACCCAGCATGGGTATATGTAAAATGACACCCCAAAACACATTCCCCAACTTCTCCTGAGTACGGCGATACCACATGTGTGCAGGGGTCAAGTCCTGGGAAAAAAAAGTGTGGGAACTCACCCAAGATCCACTGCAACCCCAAGCCCCCCTGGTTATCAGTGAAAAAGATAAGGTAAGGAAGCAGATTCTCCTCTATTTGTGTGTAGTGGATGGCAGCTAGTCAGCTAGTCTCCACTAGGGTTGCACTGGATATCGAATTATTGATACCCAATCGATACTTTTGTAACCGGATCGATTCGATACCGAGATTTGCTATTTACAGATACTAGACTGCGCAGCCTAGCATTACTGAGAGAACATGGCACTCGCCGCGCACAATATTATCCTGAGCAGGCACAGTGGAGAAGGAGGGAGTCCCTCCCTCCTGTGTGCGGCTGCCGCTGGCCACCAATGAGAACAGATAGGGGTAGGAGGGGAGGGACTGTGGCCACTGCGCCACCAATAAATATAGTTTATGCCCGAATACAAACGTAGGCTGCAGGTGTCGGCCATATCACATACCTGGCCTCTGACTGTGTGATGCAAACCGCCGCAATTAACCCCTTTATGCCTGAATATAAAAACGTAGGCTACGGGTGCCGGGTATGGCACACCTGAGGGGTTAATTGCGGCAGATCGCAGTCATAGAGGCCTGGTGCCAGGTATGTGATGTGGTCGGCACCCGCAGCCTAAGTTTGTATTCTGGCCAGGGCATAAACTATATTCATTGGTGGCACAGTGGCCACAGTCCCTCCCTTCCTACTCCCCCTCTTCTCAGTATTATATTAATTGCAGTCCCCCCTCCCCATCCACAGTATTATAGTCATTGGTGGCAGTGGCCCCAGGGTTCCCCCGCTCATCTATTGGTGGTTCAGTGGCAACTGGGGCTCCGATCGGTTACCATGGCAGCCAGGACACTGCTTAAGCCCTGGATGCCATGGTAAGATCCCTGGTGCTGTGTGCACAAAGCATGAGTGTAAAGTCCTATTCACCCTAATATAGCTCTATTCTGTTCTAACCCCTAAACACACAAGGCTTTTTTAGTGGTTTAATTTTTTTCACATGGTATCGAGCAATACTTTATAGCAGGGATGCTCAACCTGCGGCCCTCCAGCTGTTGTAAAACTACAACTCCCACCATGCCCTGCTGTAGGCGGATAGCTGTAGACTATCTGGGCATGTAGTGGGAGTTGTAGTTTTGCAACAGCTGGAGGGCCACAAGTTGAGCATCCCTGCTTTATAGTATTTAAATCGAATAAAAATGTTGGTATTGTGACAACCCTAGGTCTCCACCCACCAGATCTGAGAACTGCATACATGCATCTAGCTTATAGAGAAGAAAACTGCTAAAAAAAAAAAAAAGTCATACAGTGGCCAGAAATAGTGTTATTCCTCATGTACACACCGTATACTATTGATGAATGTATGGATCCCGAAATTATATAGAGGGATCCGCATGGGATTATAATCATCCCATTAGCTTTTATTAGTTTGTGGCGGGAAAATTTCCCGCCTAAAAGTGTGTTAGGTGAGCTAAAAATAGCTGGTTACTGGGGGTCTGGGGCAGATGTCAATCATTGGGTCAGTAAGTGACCTATGAAGTAGTGTTGCAGGGCAGAGTGGCCTGAGATGCCCAGCAACAGTTGGGTCATTGGTGGGACAGTTTCAAGGCCCCCCATAGTTAGGGCTATATAGTAGCGGTAGCGGTCAGTGTTAGGCTGTCATCTCAACAGCATCTGGAGGAGGTGCTGCCTGCCTGCATACCTGATGGAGGAGTTCGTGGCTGAGCTGCGGAGGCGTGCGGGAGATGGAGTGACGGCGTCCTGGCTGGAATCCTGCTTAGCTGACTGGTCTGCATCGGTGGCTGTTCCGGCGGTGGTGTGCGATCCTGGCGATGTCCCGGTCCCGGCGGTGTCTGCGGCTGACGTATCCGAAGGTCTCCCTGTGGTGACTGTGCTGCGCTCTTCAAGAAGAGAGAAGAGGCAGCGCACCCGTTTCTCTCCCTCCCCCTGTAGGTCTGTCCCGGAAAGGAGAAGATCTGATAGACGGAGTGCTGCTGTAGAAGAAACCGGAAGTGGCCGCTTGGGGATGACATCACAGGCTGAGGTCCGTCCTGAATCTGCGTCCCCAGGAAACTTGGAGCAGCTTTTTGGTTCCGCTTCTGCCCTGCAGAATTTTGGTTCCCAGGAAGGTCCTGCTGTGAGAAGAGCATCGCTTGAGCCCCCTGCACATCCTTCGCGGCAACATGGACGTAGACGACACAGAATGGAGCCACAGCCTGTGCAGCACCAGTCCCTGCCGCTCCGCTCCGGTGTTGAGCAGCGGGACGGTGTGTGCTTGGAAAGCGTGACGCAGAGACAAGAGGTATCCGCATCTTCTTCTGGTGTCCGGAGTGCTACTCCAGCGGGTGGTGAGTTCCCCAGGGATCTGGGCACCGTTATTGCATCCTTGTCTTCTGTACTTTCTTCTTTGCAGAGTATTGCTCCTCTTCCCCCCCCCCCCCCCCCCCCCCTGCTCCTGAACCGGCTGGTACGGCAGGCGATTTTTCTGATGCTTGGCGTTTTAGCGGTCGGGGGACGGGAGGGGATTATGATAGTGATGACTCTCTCCCTCTTCCAGCGGTGGCTAAACGTGGAGGAGTGTCAGAGTCATGTTATAAAGAAATGTTACCATGTGATATTTCGCCTTTAGGCTTTCATCTCTCCATGTCGGTTAAAGAAAAGATATGGAGAAATGAATTTGTGGACATTTTGTCGCTGTTGCCTGCTTCAAAAGATTTTGTTGCTAAATTAGATAAAAGGGAGGATAAGTCTGAAGAGGATAGGAGGCGCCCGATCCCTCGTACTTTTAATAATTGGTTGCAGGCATATTGTATCTTTTGCAGCGCGATGGGTGAGAAATTCCCTGCAAAATGTTCAGGGCTTTTTCAACATTTAGATAATGTTTTAGAGGCGTATAAGAATTTTGGGGGGATAGGTTGGTTTGTGTATGATGAAAATTTCAGACAGAGGCTGTCCGTTTATCCTAGCATGCGGTGGGGCACAAAGGATGTTGGGCTGTGGCTTAATTTATTGTTGCCACAGCGTTCATCTTATTCTGCTCCTAAACAGCAGCCAGCATCTGCTGCGCCGCAGTCTCAATTGTTAAAAAAGGGCACCTGCTTTGCGTTTAATGAAGCACAGTGTAGGTGGCCTGCGTCATGTAAATATCGCCATGAATGTGCCTTTTGAGGGGGCAGTCACCCGATGGTTCGCTGTTATAAAAGAGCTAACATGCCTACCATGCCATCCACAAAAGAGTTTATTGCAAAAAGCATGGACACCAGTAAAGCTGGTGACCATGCGTCCCTGGTTAGAGCGTTACCCAAATTGCAAGATGGCGGAGCTGCTACTTGACGGTTTTGCTTTGGGTTTTCAGTTGCCATCGTTTTCTGGAGTTGGTTGTGAATGGGTTAATAATTTGTCTTCGGTTGATCAATTTCCTGTGGTTGTGAGGGATAAATTGGCAAAGGAACTGGAGTTAGGCAGGATCGCTGGTCTTTTTTCCTCTCCGCCTTTCGCTAATTTTCGTCTTTCTCCATTGGGAGTTGTTCCGAAGAAGGAACCCAATGCTTTTCGTTTAATTCATCATTTATCCTTTCCTTATGGTGCATCCTTGAATGATGAAATTGATAAAGCATTGTGTTCGGTCAAGTATGCCACATTTGATTCAGCAATTGATCTGATACGTAATTTTGGTAAAGGTGCTTTGATGGGAAAGGCGGACGTTCAGTCCGCTTTTCGCCTGCTACCTGTACATCCTTCTTGTTTTAACTCACTTGGTTTTCAATTTCAGGGTTTATTTTATTTTGATAAATGTATTCCAATGGGTTGTTCCTTGTCTTGTTTCTATTTTGAAGTTTTTTCCTCGTTTATTGAATGGGTAGTAGCAGTCAGGTGTATGCGTGGTGCAGTGACGCACTATTTGGACGATTTCTTGTTCATTGGTCCAGCGGATTCTTCAGCATGCTTTGAAAGTTTGGAATCCTTTTTTGCAGTTTGTTCTGAGTTTGGTGTTCCGTTAGCTGAGGATAAGACGGTGTACCCTACTAATTGTTTGGAATATTTGGGGATTGTCATAGATTCTGTGAAGGGCGAATTTTGTCTTCCACCACAGAAAGTGTCAAAAATCTGTATTGCTTTATCTTCATTGCTAAGTAAGCGTACAGCTAAGGTGAAAGAGATTCAGTCGGTCTTGGGTATGTTAGCTTTTGCCAGTAGGATTATGCCAATGGGCCGGGTGTTTTGTCGGCAATTGTCTGCAAAGATTTCTGGTGTGAGGAACCCTGGTTTTCATGTTCGTCTATCTAAGGAGGTTAAGGAAGATTTTATGATTTGGTTGGAGTTCTTTCAGCTATATAATGGCAGGTCATATTGGCAGGAAGATTTTGTTTTAGCTTCTTCTATGGATTTGTTTACGGATGCTGCTGGATCTTGCGGTTTTGGTGCATATTGGAACGGACATTGGTGTGCAGCAGAATGGCATCCTGCTTGGATTTTGAATGGAGTGACTAAGAATATTGTTTTGTTAGAACTGTTTCCTGTGGTGGTTTCGCTAGTTTTATGGGGGAGTTGTTTTTCCAATAAGAGAATTATTTTGCATACTGACAATAAGGGTGTTTTATTTGCAGTTAATTGTTTATCATCAAAATGTCCGTTAGTAGTTAAATTGTTACGTCATCTGGTGCTTCTCTGTTTAAAATTGAATATTTGGTTGAAAGCTCGCCATATCCCTGGGATAGATAATTCAATTGCTGATTCGCTTTCCCGTTTTCAGTTTCAGACATTCCGGCAGTTGACGGAAGGGGCCGATCTGAAAGGGGAATCGTGCCCTGCGTACCTGTGGAATCTGATTTGGTCCTAGGTATGTCTTACTTACAGTCTTCTGTGGCTCCGGCGACATGGTCGGATTATAGCCGTTCATGGCTTAGGTGGTGTAGTTTTACAGCTGATAGAGGTTGGTCTTCTCATGGTAGTGGCGAGGTTGCTGCATTAGCATTCTGTGTGGCATTGTTTAGGGAGGGTCTGGCTTACTCTACTGTTTTAAGGATTTTGTCAGGTGTTTCATTTTTTCTTCGGGTTTTAGGTTCTCCTTCTTTATTAGATTATTTCCTGATTAAGCAGATGTTAAAGGGTTACAAACGTGGTAATTGTTCTCCTGACAATAGATGTCCTATTTCTCCCACACTGTTATTATCATTATGTCAGGCTACTTCGTTAGTTTGTTTTGATAGTTTTGAAGAGTTGCTGTTTTCCACTGCGTTTTGTTGCATGTTTTTTGGTGCTTTTAGAATTAGTGAGTTGTTTCCAAGAAATTGTGAGGCAGGTTTGGGATTGGCCTTGAAGCATGTCCATGTTCATGTTAATTATGTTTTGTTTTTCCTTCCGACGTCAAAGATGGATCAATCAGGTAAGGGTACCTGGATCCGAGTGAACAGAGTTGGGTCGGGTGGTATTTGTCCGGTGAGTATGATTTCTCAGTATTGGCTTCGCAGACCAGGGGGTGGTACTGCTTTCTTTGTGCATGCGAATACTTCTCCTTTAACACAATATCAATTTAGATCCGTGCTAAGGAAATGTTTAAAGGAATTGGGTTTAGATGGTGTCCGGATTACGTCGCATTCTTTCCGGATTGGAGCCGCCACTGCGGCGGCTCGGTCGGGTTTGAGTGCGTCAGTGATTAAGCGGATTGGAAGATGGTCGTCTAATTGTTTTAAAATGTATGTGCGTCCTGATGTTCCTGTGATCTAATGATTCTTTATATTATAGTTTTTACAGGTCTCACCGTATGGATTATCGGCCATTCTTTCGTATACTGGGCCCATCGCAGAGCTGTAGAAAGATCGTACGGTGACAACCTCTCTTGGTCCACAGATACGGTTCGAATATACTGGAATGGGGTCAGGGGTCTTCGTTGGGAAGGTTTGATGGATGTAATGTTGGAAATGTGTGATTTATACCCTGATCCTGATATAATAATTTTTCATGCAGGGGCAAATGATGTGGGCAAATTTGGCACCATTGAATTGGCTTTCTGTATGAAACGTACAATGGTAAGGGCAAGGCGATTGTTCCCTGATGCACGTTTAGTTTTTTCGGAAATGATTCCACGTTTACTTTGGTTATCCTGTCCTAATTTTAAATATTTAGATAAGATGAGGATACGTTTGAATAGAATTATGGCTCGTTTTATGCCATTGATTTGGGGGTTTTCATTTCGGCACGTGGACCTTGAAGGTGGTTTGCCCGGCCTTTATTTTTCGGACAAGATTCATTTGTCACAGATTGGTTTGGACATTTTCAATTTGGACATGCAAGCTATAATTGAGATAGTTATGGGTGGGGTGGGGCCCACGCCGCCTTGTTAGCCGGCATGGTCCGGTGGGTGTAAAGTCGCTCACTGTAATGGTGAGCGGACGAGTTAAGTCTGAAGTTTAGGCCGAGCTTATGGCTGGTCTAATTATTGTTTATGAAGTTATTGGTATATATTGATACAGTTTAATTTTGGATTAAGCTAATCTTTAATAAAGCTGGCCGTGGCCTAATTTATTCCACCAAAAATATTTGTGTCCACGTGTTTTATTACTTATAAAAGTTGAAGATGTGTAAGTAATGTTATGGTACAGTCATATGATTTATAATCCCATGTATGGATCCCGAAATTATATAGAGGGATCCGCATGGGATTATAATCATCCCATTAGCTTTTATTAGTTTGTGGCGGGAAAATTTCCTGCCTAAAAGTGTGTTAGGTGAGCTAAAAATAGCTGGTTACTGGGGGTCTGGGGCAGATGTCAATCATTGGGTCAGTAAGTGACCTATGAAGTAGTGTTGCTGGGCAGAGTGGCCTGAGATGCCCAGCAACAGTTGGGTCATTGGTGGGACAGTTTCAAGGCCCCCCATAGTTAGGGCTATATAGTAGCGGTAGCGGTCAGTGTTAGGCTGTCATCTCAACAGCATCTGGAGGAGGTGCTGCCCCCGCCCGCCCTTCCCTATTGAAAGTTTGTTTTTCATTGTCACGGCTGCTTTATTAGAAGGAGGGTGTAAAGTCGCTCACTGTAATGGTGAGCGGACGAGTTAAGTCTGAAGTTTAGGCCGAGCTTATGGCTGGTCTAATTATTGTTTATAAAGTTATTGGTATATATTGATACAGTTTAATTTTGGATTAAGCTAATCTTTAATAAAGCTGGCCGTGGCCTAATTTATTCCACCAAAAATATTTGTGTCCACGTGTTTTATTACTTATTTATAGAGTTGAAGATGTGTAAGTAATGTTATGGTACAGTCATATGATTTATAATCCCATGCAAAGTAAGGCCTCTTTCACACTTGCGTTGTCCGGATCCGGCGTGTACTCCACTTGCCGGAATTACACGCCGGATCCGGAAAACCGCAAGTGTACTGAAAGCATTTGAAGACGGATCCGTCTTCAAAATGCTTTCAGTGTTACTATGGCACCCAGGACGCTATTAAAGTCCTGGTTGCCATAGTAGTAGTGGGGAGCGGGGGAGCAGTATACTTACCATCCGTGCGGCTCCCGGGGCGCTCCAGAATGACGTCAGAGCGCCCCATGCGCATGGATCATGTGATCCATGCGATCACGTCATCCATGCGCTTGGGGCGCCCTGACGTCACTCTGGAGCGCCCCGGGAGCCGCACGGATGGTAAGTATGCTGCTCCCCCGCTCCACTTTACCATGGCTGCCAGGACTTTAGCGTCCCGGCAGCCATGGTAACCAATGAGAAACAGCTAAACGTCGCATCCGGCAATGCGCCGAAACGACGTTTAGCTTAAGGCCGGATCCGGATCAATGCGCATTCATTCCGGATCCGGGCTTGCGGCAAGTGTTCCGGATTTTTGGCCGGAGCAATTTGCTGCGGCCAAAAAACATTCCGTTCCGGAACGGAAGACATCCTGAAGGACGGACTGTCTATTCAGAATGCATTAGGAAAATCCTGATCAGTATTCTTCCGGCATAGAGCCCCGACGACGGAACTCTATGCCAGAAGAAAAGAACGCAGATGTGAAAGAGCCCTTAGATATGCTTTAAAATGTAATATGTCACCCAAAACTTTCTGCAGTTAAAAACCAATAGTAACACATTTTATTGTAATCTGTTTTAAGGGCCATGGCTTGGTTGCCGACTATGAGACTATCACAGCATCTCTACCCCTACCACAGTGACCTAATGTTGCTAAAAAAGGTCGCCATCCAACCACCAAAGATGCCCAGAGGAAGGAAGACCGGCTCCAAGCAGGAGAAGCTGGATTTTTATTTCGATAAAGATCTGGCAGTAGCGCAGCAAAGCGCTAGAGCGATCCCTTCTCCCCCGCCATCAACAGGTGCGGCTGTTGCCACTCCACCAGCGCAACTAGGTGCTGAAGCCTCTCCACGGCACACTGCAAGCAATTTACCTCATCGGTAGCCGTTGTCAGCCGGAACATCGCCGAGTGGTGGCTCTCCCCGGTCACTTCGGCACCAGGCAGGATCACAGGCGCCATCTTCCCTGTCCATGTGGAGTCCAGATGCGCAGAGGTCGGATCAGCTTCCCACCACACCGGGAGGGGTGAGTCAGGGGTCCCCATCAGCTTTACCCACTAGCCTCAGGAAATATCCTAAAAAAGATGCCGATTGCCTCCAGTGCAGCATTACATAAGGACTTCTCATTTTTTCCCCTCCAATCTGCCATCAGACTTGGATTCTAGAGTCTCATATGTTGAGACAAAGAATGGAGAGGTCGCTGCTTCACACAATCACCTAATAGACAG